>NW_025938932.1:0-1113 GCF_000764305.2 Hyalella azteca | reverse complement strand
GTGAAGGGTGGAGAGTAAAGGGTGAAGGGTGGAGAGTAAAGGGTGAAGGGTGGAGAGTAAAGGGTGGAGGCGGCATATGAAGGAGGTAGCGGTGAGAGGGGAAATCTTACATGAAGAGAGACTAATAACGAGTGGACATGGAAACGGAAATTTGCGAGGAAGACAAATCTGGCAAAGAAAACATAGGCTGGCAGAAAAAAAAGAAAAGCTTATAAATAGAAATAAAAACTGGGGAGGGAAATTGAAAACTGAAAAATAACAAAAAATAGCAATGGCAAAGAAAAGTCGACAGAGAAAAAATAAGTTGCAACTGTAAAACGTTGAGTTAGGAGAAAAAACTATAATGGGAGAAGAAAATGCAAGTGGCTGAGAAGAAGCAGAAAATTAAAAGGGGAAGCGGCAACACGGCAAATAGAAGCTGGGAGAGGAGCCGAGGCGACCGTCAACTCACAGACGAAGTAATATAAACGAAAAAACAGTCAAGTTTTGTCGCAATGATTTAAATCAAAACCAAAATCTCTCAACTAACATTACTCATACCAATTGAAGGAGGGNGTCGATGAAGAAAAAAACGTCGAATGTGTGTCACGAACTGATTGCGAAAGCCAAGGTGATGCTGATGTAGAGGAATGAAATAGTGAGATAAAAGTGAGCTGCAATTGGAAATTTAATCGCAAAATGAGGGCTAGGTTAAAGTATGAATGTTAGAAAATAATTCTTAGGTTGAGGTACTAGTACTAGAAGACGAGTCTTGGGTTGAGGTATGAGTATCAGAAAATGAGTCTTACGTTGAGGTGTGAGTATTAGAAGATGAGTATTAGGTGTAGGTATGCGTACCTTAGAAAATGAGTCTTAGGTTGAGGTATGAGTATTCCTAGATGAGTCTTACGTTGAGATATCAGCATTAAAGATGAGTACCGGTATCAGGTTGAGGTATGATTATTAGAAGATGAGTTTTAGGTTGAGGTATGAATATTAGAGCTGAGTGTCACTTTGAAGTATGAGTATTGGAATACGAATATTAGGTTGACGTTAGAGATTAGGTTGGCGTTAGAAATTAGGTTGAGGTCTCGGTGAACTGAACGCAAACGCAGAGAAGGGGAAGAAAGAAAG
>NW_025938931.1:0-1218 GCF_000764305.2 Hyalella azteca | reverse complement strand
AAGAACTGAAATCGATAGGGCAACATGGGGCAGCGCGCCCCCCCCCCTTTTTTTAAACTAGATTTTTGATGAAGTTTTAATTGATACGAGGTGGTTCTTTGTTTTGTTTGAATGTACAACTAATAAGGAATGTATGATGTGAATTAGACGCCTATAGAGTTATTCAATTTTTAAAACACTATTCAAAAAATTGGAATGCAAACAAAATTTTACAAAATTTGAAAACGCTATTAAAAAATTGAATACAAACAATTTTTACAAAATTTGAATTTTTTACAAAAATTTAAATTCAAAAACACTATTTTGTAAAAAGTGTCAAAATGGACCCACTGCCCCACCCCTGGGGCAATGGGCCCATGGGCTTGGGGCAAGGCGCCCACCCTTAAGGTCCCTTTACCACAATTGCATATTTTTCGTTTAAAAATGATAAAACAACACTTTAAAGTTAAAAATAAGCAAAATGCAACAAAAAATATGACATTCATTCATTTATTAACAACTCAAAAAATCATATCCTTAACTTGAAATAATACTCATGGCTTAAAAAATCTTTCACTGACGTGGAGAAAAATATTTCATTGACATAAAAATGGATATCCTTGAATTGAAAAATATATCCTTGCGATAAAAAATTCGTCCTTGACATGAAAAAATGTATCCTTGACTAGAAAAAATATATTAAGTTGCTCAGAAAAACTTTATTTATTTTAAAAAACTTTAAAAAACTTCTAAAAAACTTTTATTTTTAAAAACTAAATATATTTAAAAATATATTTAGTTTATCAGAAGTTTATCAGAAAAACTGGATTATGGACCAGTTTCGTCCATAATCCAGATATTATGTGCAGAGAATTCATACCTAATCTTGATTTCAGCCAACACTATAAAAGTTCATCAACTTTTGGCTCATTGGTGTTGACTGAAATCAACTTTTGGCAAGGCAAGAGTCAATAACTTGATAATGGGGTCATAAATACGCATAACTAGAAATTAAACCTGCTGCCTTGAGGCGGCTACTCAAAAAATCATGCAATATGAAGTGTAATTTGTAATTCAAAAAGCTAATCATAGTTTTTAAAAGGTCATTGAGGCAAATCTAATGATGTATAACACAAGACTTCACCATGGGCGCTTTGCCCCGTGACACGCGTGGGCCCGTTGCCCCAATAGGTATCATTTCAATTTATATCGTGTCAACATTTTATTTTAAAAGCTAAT
>NW_025938930.1:0-309 GCF_000764305.2 Hyalella azteca | reverse complement strand
AAATCTGAGGTTACTGTACAATTGAAACAGTTTGTCCACTTTTGATTCTCCTTTTCATTTATAGTCAGTCACCTGGCACTTGGCAGAGCACTGTACTGTATCTAGGGAAAGCATTCCACCTTGGGTGGAAAGCTTTTTTATAAGTGAACTTCCATTTCTAGAATTCCACCCTATGATGTTACTGTGCTGGTCTAGGTACTTATAACTTATAGGACTCAAAATTGAACTTGAGGAAGAGTCTAAACAACTCTGATAATGTAAAAAACTCTGATACCTAACTCTGATTATCAAATTTCCTTTAACCCATCA
>NW_025938929.1:0-771 GCF_000764305.2 Hyalella azteca | reverse complement strand
GAGAAATGAAAGTTGGATAAACAAGTATCTATTATATAACAAGAGACAACTACAACAGTTATGACTAACGGAACAGCTTAACTAACAAACAATTTATAACATGAACGGATAACCCAAATCAAAAGGCACACGGAATTGAGGATACACGTAACTACAGTATATAAGAAACGATATACTGAAGGCAATATGCTGAAGACACAATATACTGCAAGCAAGATGCAGATGACGCAATACGCTGAAGGCACACAGTACTGCATTGTGCAACGAGAAGATGTACAGCATCAGCTGTGACTGAACACACGGCAGGTGTCGGGACCGGTAGAGACGGACACTTCCCTAGAAGCTCCGCAGTCGTCGGCCTATATGTACAGTCGCAGTAAGCAGTCGTACTTGTTGGCCAGGCAAGAAATCGATCCTGCCAAACAATGATGGTGAGCTACTCTAGTTACACAGATAAATAGATAAATATTACTACGACCCTAAAAGTCGTAGTTCTGGCCAGTATTGTACTGTATTCTTGTGACGAGTGGCGAGGTAAGTGCAGCATCTGCTGAGTGGCGACTTATTAATGGCACTAGATTACTTAATAAGCAGATTCACTAGAAATTTAAAAGCGAAGAAAATTCCATAAAAATTCTACATATCTTTAGTGAAAAAGTATCATAAAAATCACATCTCGCAATTTAGTTATATAAATAATCCATTACAGAACTTATTAGACGAAATAATTTCGAATGTTAATATGTGACGGGAAATGATAGTAGATCTTCT
>NW_025938928.1:0-572 GCF_000764305.2 Hyalella azteca | reverse complement strand
AGTTAATTTGCCCATATTCATCAACGATACATTTGATTTATATGTAATGAAGAGAGTTACCGTGAAATGAAGACATATTATTTATCAAAAGACTTCTTCAGCTTTTATTCATGAATGAATACATTTTTCTATCATCTTTTGGAATTCACGACCCTTGCGCGTGATGAGACTGTAGAAGTCTTTGTTTAAAAGTAATTATGGATTCAATTGTTTGAATATAAGGCTTAAACACGCAAAATAGCCTAAAGCAACATTATTTTAGCTAAAACTTTTAAAGAAGATGATGCCGATTTTCTAAATTGCTAAATATATGCGCTGTCGATCTAGTATTACTGATGATTGTAGTATTAAGAATGTTTTAGAGAGTTGGAGTAGAGGTTAGGATATTGCGGATAGGAAAGAGGTAAAATAAAGGTGATTTATTGACATATATGAAGTCTTTAAAACTGTAATGTGTTACGTTCCTTTTAAAATGATAACATTTAATGTTATTGTGTGAGCAGTAAAACATTTAATGTTATTGTGTGAGCAGTAAAACATTTAATGTTATTGTTTGAGCAGTAAAACATTTG
>NW_025938927.1:0-6195 GCF_000764305.2 Hyalella azteca | reverse complement strand
TAATAAAAAAGAGAAGCCTGAACCGCTGTCGAAAGAAAACGTGCCAGCAAACCTTTCTGTTTTCTTGAATTGTGCCAAGTGAGATGATGAATTGTGCCATTCATCTAAGAGGCAAGATCTTATTGACCCGGGCGCTTCACCAGATGCATCAGGGCCTATACTTTCAAAAAAAGTTAAGAGATCGTAAGTTCATCAGCTAATCATTGACGGCCTTTCGTCCACCAATCATAGATACGAAAATAGAGCGTAAGTACTTACGTTCACTTAGCGAGTTTTGAAAGTATGGCCCCTGGTCTAGAACTAACATTGACAAATTCTCAACTCGGAAACTTCTGTGAAAGTGAGTTCGCCTGCGGAGCGGTCCGAATGTGGAGCGGTTTCGTCTGAATGTGGAGCGGGGGGGCGCATGCCGGAGGCCAGCTTTGCCATACTTCACACTTGATTCATATTCCTTTCAATAGGTAAGAACGCTAGAGTGCATAACTGCCTATGAGGTCAAGTGCTCAAAGCCATAGCGCCGGATGTCCAAAGCCACAAAATAAGCTTGCCAAAGGTAGACGTAGCCATACTGCATCTGGCCAAACCTCATCTGGCCTAACCTCTTCAGACCTAACCTATAAGAGCTGCAACCTTCCTCCACCCAAAACAAACCTGAGCGGACCTACCCTAACCTGATTGACTGCAAGAAGTAAGAAAGGCGGTCCAAGTGTGCTAGTAAAGCCAGTCATTGGCTGCAAGAAGGATGTGAGCCGGGACAGCGTGAATAGGTTAGGCCAGAAGAGGTTAGGCCGGAGTAGGTACAGCCGGATGGGGAACTGCCTGCTTATGAGCGAGTATGCTTGAGCATTGGCTGAAGACCTACGGCGCTATTATATTCCGGCAGTGTGTCGCTTGTCTGGATTACGGAGTTCAAGCGTAGTCTGCGGCTTCTAGTTCTGAGGCTGAGTAAGGTTAATGCATGGTGAAGCTAGGGGTTGGCTCCAGGGCTTATTTATGAGTAAAATTTGTGGCCTACGGCTGCGCCCCCTGAAGCGGTACGTCGGAAACGCAAGAGTGACAGCGTCAGCATTGGAGCATTTTCGGGAGAGCCCAAGAAGCGGCCTAATACCAGATTAAACTCATTATCTATTGTGTCAATGCTGAGGCATTGTAAACGCCACTTTGGCTGCGAATAAAAAGCGTGCAGCGTTTACAGCTGTTGGAATTTACTTAATTAATCTGTGGACCTGCCCAGAGAGTAGGAAAACAAAATGCAATGACGAAAACAATAGACTGGTTCAATAAAATTTGGACAAATGACTAATCATGAACATAAATCAAATTGAAACTTATAGGAATATACTGAACAATAGGTACATGATTCAAAAGGCTTAAGGTGCCTGTACATGGGGACAGTACTGGCCGCCAGTTGATCGACGAATTACGGAGGAGTAGCTACCGTCCCCAGTGGGGGCGTGCTCCTTGCCGTTCTTGACATCGGCGCTCGACCCACCACTGTTGAGCTCCTATGTGCTAGGGTCATCTGTTCCCCGTTTACGAGCGTTGCAGTCACCATTTATCGTCCTGGATCAATGGCTGTGTCGCGCAATTTTTTCGTCGAATTGAGCTATGTCTTCACCAGACTTGTGACTTTGTCCGATTATGTCCTTATCACCAGCGATTTGAACGTTCAACTGGAACGCGTCGAAGACCCATCGACTCGTCAGCTGAACGACCTTCTGGCCACCTTCGGCATGGTTTGTCACGTGACCCTGCCGACGCACGACGTGGGTGCACTGCTGGACGTTGTCATCACGCTTGCTGACCTTCAAAGTCTGCCAGCCGAGTGAGCCGACATCATTGAGATTGCAACATCCGACCATCGACTGCTTCGGTGGACGGTGCCATGTGTGCGCCCGGTGCCTGCGTTCAAGACCGTTACCTGTCGTCCGTGGCGCGGTCTCGACGGCGATGCTTTCCGCGAAAAGCTATAGTCGTCCCGACTATGTCGGCCTGACTCATGGTTGACACTATCAGTCAACGACCTAGAGCAACTTACAACACCGAAATGACCTGTGCACTCGGTAACCTCATTCCTGCACGCACAGTTCGGGTACCCCAACGAGTCTCCAACCCATGGTTCGATGATGAATGTAGAGTCTCGAAGCGAGGGATTCGACTGCTCCAGCGGGCTGTCTTCCGTGCGAACAGACGCGGCCATCCTGCTGCTACCGCTACTGTGGCCTTCGCCTGGCGAGATGCACGGTGCAATTATGTTGCCCTTCGTTCTAAAAGAGAGTCATTTTGGCACCAGAGAGTGTACGCGCAACACAGCGATCCTGGATAAACTCATGGGAAGACGTCATACAGAGGCTTCGGGTGACGTAAGCGTGGAGAAATTACATGCGGGTTTTGAAGACAAAGTTTCTGCTGTGCGAGCAACGTCGGCCGATGCTCCGCCGGCAGCATTTGCTCCGTGCCCGTTCGACTGCGTGCTCCAAGAATTCACTCGCTTCACAGCTGACGACTTCATCGCTGCAGTGCGCGCGCTTCCCAACAAGCAGTGTGCCAGCGATCCGCTGCCGACGTCATTACTGGGGAGGAATGTTGTAACCCTAGCACCTTTCCTGGTTAAACTTTTCAACCGTTGCTTCACTGACGGTGTTGTTCCAATGAACTTGAAATCAGTTTACATTACGCCTCTATTAAAAAAACAAGACATTGACGCTTCCGATCCCAAATCATATCGACCCATCTCCAACCTGTCGATTTTGTTGAAACTCCTAGAACGCATTGTGGCGCGACAGCTGAACAACCATCTTCAGCAGTCCGGTCGCATGCCTCGCCTATAGTCTGCATACCGTCATCTCCACTCGACGGAAACCGCTGTGCTGAAGGTGCTTTCAGACATTTTGCGCGTAGTGGACCGTGGCGACATTGCGGCACTAGCTTTACTCGACCTGTCGGCCACTTTTGATACGGTTGATCACGCCACTTTATTGCGTCAACTTGACGTATCATTCGGCCTGTGCGGCATAGTACTGATGTGGTTCGAGTCCTATCCCAGTAGTAGATTCCAATGCGTTCGTTCTCGATCAGTTCTCGGCCAGATTCTCTTCTTGTTATATACGTCGGCGTATTGCATAAAATTGATTCACATAGTTTGAATCCGCATATGTACGCCGACGACACCTAAATTTATGGCTACAGTGCACCGGCTGACGCCGCACGCATCGTTGCAGGATCGAATCTCAGACTGGATGCGCTCCAATCGGCTCCAGATCAATGCATAAAAAACGGCTTTATTTGGTTTACGACTGCCCGGTGACAGCATCAGCTTCCGGCCAACCCTGTTCGCGTGAGCAACGAGTTCGTCATGCCTGCTTCGGCAGTTTGCAACTGGGCATTCTGCTGAACTCGGAACTTTCAATTAACAGTAGCATTGCCTATGTCATCCCGCTTGCTTTGGCGCTTTGCGACGAACACGTAGCATCAGCCGCTGTCTTTCGCGGCCGGTCCTTGATGTCCTTGTAGTGGTGCTCGTTCTGACCAGATTGGACTATGGTAATGCCACACTTCATGGACTTCCGATTACGGCACCTAATGAACTACAATTCGTAATGAACGCTGCTGCTCGACTCGTGCGCAATAAGCGAAAATTCGACCACGTGACGCCGATCTTGTGCGATTTTCACTGGTTGCGCATTCATCAGCGCACGCAGTTCACGGTCGCTGTTCTGACGCCTTCATAGGCTGGTGCCTCCTTATCTTACGGAAGGTCTGCAGCGCGTGCAGGATATGCCTTCTAGAAGACGATTGCGCTCGTCAACAACGGACCTCGACACCTCGTCGTACCATATATACACTACGTCTATCTACCGTCAGCGACAGAGCGTTCCCGGTTGCTGCCGCCTGAACCAGGGGCCGTATTATCGAAGCTTCGTAACTTCTTGTACTTCTGACAAAAAATTTACGTGTTACGTAAGTATACCCTAATTTTTGCATCATCAAAACATTCGTACGTGACTTAGCTAAAAGCGTACTATCAAAACCATTTGGCCAACTGACCAATCAGAGGCTTTGGATTTGTTTACATTCTGTGAACTTCGATGGCGGGAATCGATGCCTTCGATGGTATCGACTATCGAATTTCAGATGATTTGCAGCCATTTATTTTTTTGAAACTGGTCCGCCGGACCGGTCCGGGTCCGGGTTTTAGTCACTCGGTCCGGGTCCGGCGGACCGGTCCGGGTCCGGGTTTTAGTCAGTACCTAGGTAGTCCTATGCAATTCTGAAGGGTGGAATCAAACTGGTGTTGTAGCAGGAATTTTTGATGATGCTCTTGATGGTGAGTTGCCACTGCCAGAATTTTTCATTCTCTGATGGACCATCGATGGAGCCTGGAGGAAATGTCTAGGAGAATTCCCACCACTGACTCCTGTCTCAAGTCTAAGAGGAAACTCCTGTCTGAGGGGCTGTCAAGCCAGGAGTTTCCGGTACTCTGTACCAGAAACTCCTGTCTAAGGGCCGCATAGTGGCAAAGCAGAGAGTTTTTTAGACTCTCCTTCAAGTTCAATTTCAAGTCCTATAAGTAGGTAGACTAGAAAAGTATCATGGATACCAGCATCATCATACATAAGATATTGGCTTTAATGGCTTCAATCTTGGGTAAATGAGAAATTTAAAAATGAACTGATTCTAAAAAATAACTGGTTTGCCACTATGCTAAGGGGCAGTCAAGCCAGAAGAGGAGCAATAACACCTTCTGTGGATTTCATCAAGTAGACACTGAACAAGCAGTGCCTGATCCACTATGCAGACTGCAGTCTGCAGAGAGTGGATGAATTATGAATATTGCAAGGTCTTTGTCGATGCTTCAGTATCAAAATTTACGCCTTCAGAAGATCTTGCTGACACTTTCAGATTGAAATTCTTGCATTTAATATATTTGTCAGCCTTTGGCCAACTATTTAGAAAAAAGTAAGGTTTCTGGTAGGTACATTGGATGGATCGGGATGCAGTAAAAAATGTAAACAACAAGGTTATGATTGTGTAGTTTCGGTCACATCAGAGCGGTCAGACAGCATTATCACATGTTCAGTTGACACTTGCTGTACAATCGGGCTGTTTTTAGGGTAAAATAAGTTATTTAGGGTAACACGTGCATGCAAGTGATACAACCTTGTAAATAAGCTTGTGGCTTGTAAATAGTTTTTCATTACTCAGCGTAAATGGCTTTTCATTAAAAATTGCCTGGCGACGCATCTTGAAAATGGTTGGCGATGCTTTGGGCAAGTTTGGGGTTGGGCTTAAAAACCCATATATTGGCAACACTGCTTCCGCCTTCTGCACCCTGCGACCTGGTGCCTGATCAGCTCAATTCAGTTGGACAAAGTAAAAGCACTAAGTGGGTCAGAACAAACAGCTCCAGTTATACAAAATAAAGTAATATCTACCCCATTGCCTCAAACCCATGGTCAAAATTCAGAGATATTAACCAGTTCACTGAAGACCATGCTCATTGAACCAGCAGGTGCAGCTGAGCCTCTGAGGAAGTCAGAAATTTCTTTGCAAATGATATAAGACTGGCTAGAGATATAGATCAATCTCCCATTGGTCAACATAAGATTTCATCAGTGAATAAAAATCAAGCCAGAGGATTGCTTATTATAACCTTGCAGGCAGGCTGGAATTCTAGGAGAGTGCTTAAAGTTTTTTTTTTGGCAGATGCATGTCCATCTTCTGACTGTGATTAGTTGCAATGTCATCAACTCCAGACTGTAATTGGTTTGGTTGTGTTGTCATTGTCATGATTGTCATCCACTACGGTCTGTGATTGGTTGGTGCCTTTGTGCCAAGCTGGTGCCTTGGTGCTGTATTGTGAGGTCCTCCTCACCAGACTGTGATAAGTTGTGGTATGCTTGCAGGCCACACTCAGGATGATGTATGTTTTCGGTAAATTTTCCCGCGCATTTTCACTTTTTTTAAGCTATTGCTGTGCACAGTTGGCGCAATGTACTGAAAATTGATTATCTTCGCGCACGTGTTTGCGCAATCCCGGCCATCTTTATTTTATAAGAAATTTTCTCCAAAGTCATATGGCAACACTGAACACCATCTGTTTACATTTCGTATGTATAACAGCCGCAGTTTACGATTACCGTACGTTCCGTATCCGACAAGGCGGACAACCGGAAGAGTCAGAAGTAACCCGGA
>NW_025938926.1:0-376 GCF_000764305.2 Hyalella azteca | reverse complement strand
CGGGTTCTTAGGGTCGAAAGCTGTCAAACCTGTCAGATTTTAGGTTCGAAAAGTTAGTTTCCGGGGAAAAAAACACTATAGGGTCGAAAGCTGTCAGAAAAGCTGTCAGGGTCGCACCAACAGGTCTCGCGGGAAAATATACCAGAACAGTACTTACGTAGAACGTTTTGAACCCCTAAATAAGCGGACATCCTTGCTGGCTTCCTGCTTCCCTCATGCTTCTATCATGCTCTTGGTTCAGCGCTGGCCCAGCTCCTACACTGCTTCTAATTTTGACTGGGCAGAGAATGTGAATAATTAAAATAATATTTGTCGCGCGGCGGACTGCTGGTCACAGGGACTGCTGACTTCGTGCTGATTGTCATGCTGATGGCCG
>NW_025938925.1:19914-65370 GCF_000764305.2 Hyalella azteca | reverse complement strand
GAGACACACTTTTGAGACACACTTTGGAGACACACTTTTGAGACACACTTTTGAGACACATTTTTAAGACACACTTTTGAGACACATTTTAGAAACACACTTTTGAGACACACTTTTGCGGCACACTTTTGAGACACACTTTTGAGACAAACTTCACAATTGTTCCAATACACTTCATTCCAAAAAAAGCTAGCAGGAAACTTGGGTTTTCGGTGCCTAAAATTGCCAATTAAAGTCCTCGTAGTTGTCTCAGTCTCCATTTTTCTATTCCAAGGCCGTTTTTCGTAGAGTTTCTGTGCCATAAAAAATTAATCAAGTGAAAAACTCAAAATGTCAAAATTGCTCGTACAAAATTGTGAATTCTTCCGCCATTTTCAGCCACGTATTGTAGCTGCGCTATTTGTCCGTCATTTGTTTACCAGGTTCACGCTGGCGATGTGTAGAGTGGGCTGCGTTAACTCCCTGTTATTTTATTCGCTCAG
Organism: Hyalella azteca; assembly: GCF_000764305.2. Classification (NCBI taxonomy): domain Eukaryota; kingdom Metazoa; phylum Arthropoda; class Malacostraca; order Amphipoda; family Hyalellidae; genus Hyalella; species Hyalella azteca. Next base: position 64,888 of record NW_025938925.1, on the reverse strand, counting down.
CGGTTGCGGTTGTGGTGGCCAAGACTTCGTAACGTGTATTCAGTTGAATGTCGTTAATTTTTTAGCCTCAACTACCTGTTTTTCAACAGATTTTTCTTATTTTCAGTTTACTAATTCACGGTGCTTGGCAAATAACATGGCCTGTGAAACAGAATGTTTAATGACACATCACAGTGAATAATTTGCTTGTTGTTTGAAGAGAACTGTGCCTCAGATAGTGGACGTTGTTCAATGAAATCCTGTCGGGTCTTAACAGTTTCTCGCTAATTTGTCTGTCCAGCACAAAAAAAAATGCTAGATTAGCATCCCATCAGACCATTTGGGACGCTCCGATGGCTGTATGTACAAAATCCGTCCATGTATACGTAAAATTGATTTAAAGCTAATTTAAATTCGCCAAGATAAAAGTAAGTCAAAAATTCTTATCGGATCGGAATTTACAGTGGTTCAAAATGATTAGTTCCCGTAGGCGAAACGTGAATTTCTGTTCTCTTTTTGAATAGATAGCCACATGATTCGGTTATCTAGTCATGATAGCCCAATAGATAGAATAGTTTTTGAATAGATAGCCGCACGATTCGTATATCTTGTTTGCCGTTTCTTAATTGTGCCTGTTGAAATATTCTTTTAATTAGGTGAATATATTAGAATGGAATACTTTCAAAAGTTCAAATGAAGAATTCAATGTGCATCCCGACCAGACTATCAAATTCTCACGCTGAATTTGTTTCTGCGAGTTGAAAATTCAACAAAGTTTGCAGAACTTTACTATATAATTTCAATTAAATTCACGTACTATTAGTAACAAAATCCATCTATGTGAGCTAACATAATCGATGGAAGAAAAGGAACATTCAATTTCGAAAAACAAGTTCAAAGATAATGCACTGCATTATGCTTGATTTTACACGGCATTTTTGGCTTCATGAAATTCATTCAAAAAAGTTTAATAGTTGAATATTAGAAATGTTTATTTCGTTTATTTCATTAAGTATAGATAGTAACGCCACAAAGAGGTGAATAATTTTAGTGGAAATAATTTCACGTATTAATTTAAGATTTTTGTGCCATCCTCAATATATTAAATGGTTTCCCATCTTGACTGGATGGGAATCGATCGGTCTCTTACACTCGACATGAAGTTGCAACAACGTTAAATCAACATTAAATCAACGTTTAATCAACGTGCGGATAATTCAACCTTGATACAACTTCAGTTGCCTGGTTAGATTATATGAAAACTTGTTGTTCAATTGAGCACAAAACAACACTGTTAAATTTAGCAGCAGCTACAACACTAACTGCTACAATAACTGTAGAAGTTACTGCAACAGTAGCTGTCTCAGTAACTGCAACAGTAAATGAAACAGTAACTGTAACAGTAACTGTAAAAGTAACAGTAACTGTAACTGTAACAGTAACAGTAACTGTTACAGTTTTAGGTTTGAAATTTTGAACAAACAAAATTGAGGTGTGCTCATGCGACAAAGGCAGGGTGGCCCAGTGATTAAAGTTCAGAGTACCAAGATTGACGCACTAGAGAGGCGCGGGTTCGATCCCAGCTCTGTGCGCCAGTTTCTGGTCAGAATCGGCAAGGAGGCCGGGCGGTTAAGCTCAGCAGAATTGTAGCAGAGAGTTGCGAGTTCGAGACCGCAAAATGCTGTGAATGTTCTGCGATGTTAATAATCAGCGACAGGCCTACGGCCTAATAAACGCTGAAACCGCTATTATTATTATTATTATTATTTATAAAACATTTCATGTGTGGTGAGTTCTAACTACTTCTGACTATATCAATCATTGCGACAATTATTCCGAATATAAATTGTGATTGCGCATGCTATACCTGCAAATGGATTTTAAATTGGTTGTCATAGAATAAATTCTGCCATCAGCATCGGAAATAATATTGTATTTGCCGGGAAAATCAATGATATTCGACTTGTACGTATGTCCAGCGTTGACCTTTGGACAGAGCTTTAGAATTTGCCTTCAATAGCAAGGAAAAGAAAGAAATAACGTTATAAATAATATTTTGAAGCCATTTAATAAATTTTTTTGTAAAATTTCTTTTGAACGTTTTATGTATAGTATAAATATATATCTATATAATATTTGTATGATTTTTTTGTCATAAATTAACTAAAAGTCCACGCAATTTCTCCTATATTGAAATGGTTCAGTTTAAATAAATGGGATAAAGATAAAAGAAAAAGCAAATGGAAAAAATTAAATTGATAGTATTAGGCATATATAGTGATCAATACCCCTTGAATTGCTTAATGACCAGTAAAACGAGGTTAAAACATAAAACTAATCTTATTTTATAATGAAAAGCGACCACAGTCCTGTCATTACTGCGTTCTATGACAAAAATAACTAATTTATACACAAGCGGAAGAATTTTTATCGAACTGGAAACCATACATTCACCTAAGTTGTGTGCTTTACACTATGATTGCTGTTAATTTCATAGAAAGTTTATTACACGTGCAATTTGAAGTACGATTTAGAAAGTTAATATTTTAATTGCTGGAGATAGAGGCCTATACTTTCAAAAAAGTTAAGAGATCGTAAGTTCATCAGCCAATCATTGACGGCCTTTCAAGCCACTCTTTTAAAAACAGTTAAGAGATCGTAAGTTCATCAGCCAATCATTGACGGCCTTTCAAGCAAAATCCACCAATCATAGACAAGAAAATAGAGCGTAAGTACTTACGTTCACTTAGCGAGTTTTGAAGGTATGGCCCCGGGTGTACTGTCGGCCGAGAAGCCAGCTGCGCTATCAAGTGTAGCGTGGGGAAGGCAACAGATATTGATGTTGCTATACTCACCACCACGAACAGACAACTTTAATGATATTTTAATGAGATTTTCAAACCCTTTTACATGAACATATTCAAAATTAGTGTCACGAAACGAAGACGAATGAGTTGTTGTAGCTACCATCAAAATTTCCCGGGTCGGCAAAGGCGTACACGGGCTCAATTTATGATCAAAATTATTACTTAAAATATAATATTCAAAACGTCGCTGAGGCTTGCCGGTTCACATTTTTAGCGCATTTTCTCATTCATGGTAAAAAGGCGCTATGTCCGTCTGTCCGTGACATAACGTTTTCGTCGACGAGAAAATGCGCTCTCTGTCACTCACAGCAGTGAGTTATACTGAGTTATATTTTTTGCACTGCAGCTCTCGAACGTAGCATCGAGGGCTGTGACTTTCAGGTATCGTTAAAGAACGCTTCAAATATTTGGCGTGCTGGACGGATGTTCTCTTTTGAAAAAACTTCTGAAATATTTAAAAAATATGTGCAGCACGAATTATTTACATCTAAATATCTGCATTTTTTATTGATTCCTTTGCCATTCGGTAAACTTGAAATGGTAAAGAGTGTATAAGGAAATAATTTACACTAGCTATTAATGCCTCCAACACACAGTTTGAACTAAATTAAATGCCGGAAAGGAAGTAATGGCATTCGGAAATCCATGAGTGATGACCTGCTGACAGCTGCATGGCTGGGTAGGCTGGACGTGCTTCATATGAACTCTCGTAAATCTTTCTATATATCTCAGAATTTCACGCGTGCGTGCTTTGTGTACAAATCATTTTATACAGTCCTGCACCGTACTTGCTAAAATAGCAACAGTTCGCAATTCTGTGGGCCAAACATTGTTGGCTTCTCATGCTAAGCCCAGCAATCACAGACTTTAATTTTTATCGGCCGTTACGCTTTCTTTTGCCGCAACGTGTAGTTAGACCACTACGTGTTCTTAGACCACTACGTGTCTACTTATACCGCTACGTGCACTCAGCCCGCTACGTGTACTTAAACGAGTTTTGAAAGAACGACCCCAGAACTTTGCATCTTCAAAACGATATCGGCGTGACAATGCGTAAAGCTGTATATTAGACTACATTTGCAATGCGGCATAGAGTTGCAGTATAACTACCCTAATTAAATGAATAACTCGGTGCATTAAGGTGCACATTTTTTTGTTCTTGCCGTCACTGATATGGTTAATAAAGATTCTCCTTTACAATTTACACCGGAGAGCTATGTTTGTGATAAACGTTAGTCATGCCGTTATAAATAATCTGGCATGTGATGTCTGCCTCAGGCCTTCAGGCTCTGAGTTTTTTATTAAATGCCTTCGAAATAGACACTTTCTTTATCAAAACACAATGATTATTCACGTGCAACATGTAGGATGTTCCTCCACCTTTCGCATCGAGAAGTGACGCTTAAAGCTCCACAAGCCGTAAGCCTATACGTTTAAAATATCAAGCTATGAGAAAATCATTGATATGAGAAAGAATAATCGAAAAATCGTACTTTCAATTGAATCATTAAATGACGATTTCAATTATATTTCAAGTATTCGTTTGATACTTTTAACTACAGAGAGAGATATACTTTGCATTCAGCTGTGTATCTACTTTACTTTGAAAGTATCAAGATAAAATGCATCACGTATTTTACCTCAATTCACTCTTGGCAATCCCTCAATGTGCTGTTAAGACAATATCCTGACCTCACCCAGAGCAGGCGTCTCCTAAGTTCGACAGAAAATATAGAAAAGATGATTTTCTTCCCTTTAATCTACATCGAAGTATTGCTGGAAAGTATTGCAATTTTATTGCTGGAAAGTCTCATTGGAGTCCTAGAAGTGTCCGACGCGGCGGCATCTCAAATGCTCTAATTAACTGAGTTTCTTAACTTCCGAAGCGTTAATTATTTATTTATTTATTTATTGTGATTTTGTTATTGGTTATTTAGTATTATCGTTATTACTAATCGCGGCAGCGCTTGCCCATGTACTCAATTGAAATTAAAATTCAACAATTCGTAAGATGAAGAACGAAATGAAGAAAATTTGATGAAATTTTCTCACATATTTTTTAGCGTCGAGATCAGTATTTAACACCAACAGATGTCGCTGATGCTAAAAAAATTAGTTTGGCTATCACAGAACCTCCTCACCAGTGAATTCGGACCTAAATTAACATCTAGTCCTGCAAATGGTAGGTTAATATCGATCAACATTATCATCAGCAAATACATACGGAGAATTATTGCCGATAATGTTAATACGGTAAATGTAAATATTATCGATAATACTACTATATTTAAATATTTTACGATTAGTATTTCTTTTTACAGTGTCAAATGTATGTTTTTGGTTTACAGATACCTAAGATTGAAATGCCTTCCATATTATTGATTTATAGTATTTTTTATCATATAAATATTGGTAACTAACTCGTCAAATATTACATAGACGTTAATAACTCGTGGTTAGAATGTTACACGTGAGTGTCTGCATTTTTAGTGAATGACATTCGCCAAAAGATGTTTCGCGGAATTGCCGATTCTCTGGAATCGGCAGCCAGTTTGCCGATTCTGTACAATCTTCTTTTCGTTGCTGATTTAGAAAATCGGACATTAGAGTTAAAGTTGGAACATAAATCGACAGTTAGAGTTAGAAAAGTTTTCGTCAAGTTCGGTCAAATTCCATTATATTTGAATAATAAAAAAAATAACTTGGCTGACTGATTTAACCCCAGATTCCTATAGTATAGAAATGATGATTAAACAGAATCGGCAAACTGTCTGCCAATTCCAGAGAATCGGTAATTCCGCGATTTCGGCACGATATATATATATGTATATATTAATCTCCGGTTGTTATAAGGAAAATGGCGATATCTTCAACAGAAATTAAAAGTAATTAAGCAACTTCGCGTAGATAGTAAGAGTAAATAAATCACAATGAAAAGCGCGAGTAAGAATGGTATTCGATTCATATTATTTTTCAATTTATTAAACTACACATGCCAAGCCAATACTTGCATTTCAACTGTTTCGAGATCTTTGAAAATAATCTCTAATAAATATGTAATTTCTTCACTTCAAGAGTTCCGAGTACTTTTTTAGATCAATGTGTATAAGAACAAACGTGCTTATATTCTAATATAATATTTATAACATGAATTATTGAATAGTACTTTCTTTTTTAGCCTCACTCGCGCATGACGGAGACGAATTTTACTTAAATCGTGCTACGCATTAAAGTATAACACGAATAGTTATCCTTAAAGTCATGGATCGTTTATTATTCGTATCTAAATCCATAAAAACTGCCGCATCAATTATAGAAACTGCAGGTAAATGAACCTGTAAAGTTTACACTCTACAGTGTCATCACATACAGTATGTAAGCTGCACTTAACTGAAGCAGGAAGGACTGTAGTTTTATCACTTCAAAGAGCCCCAGCTAACTGAAGCTGTAATGCTTACAGTTTTTAGCGCATTTTCTCATTTATGGAAAAAAGGCACCATTGTGCTTGTCATGTCCGTTCGTGACGGACGAGTAAATGCGTCCGTCACGCCACTGACTGATGAGAAAATGCGCTCTCTGTCACTCACTGCAGTAAGTACTGAGTTATATTTTTTTATGCTTGGCTGTGTTAAAAACAAGTCTGGAAACTAATCCCAATTTAAAATTATTTCTGGCTGCCTATAACTCGACGTGAGCTTTCCATAAACAGGCTGTGATTTTCAACGGAGATTTCGTTAATAGAATCTAACTTTTTCTGAGCGCCGGTCCAACGGTTGTGGGAACGGTTTGACGGATGAATATTACATGGATGAGTATTGCCAACTTACTTAAATTGGAATAGATTGACTAAACAGGAACGATTTCGTCTAAAACCGTGTTGCCTTCTGTTGAAAAGGTCAGCGTCTTCCATGTACTGCACCAACCTTCTGGCATCAACCTTCTCAAATACTTTGATTACGTGTGATGTTAATGTAACCGGCCTGTAATTTTGGGGTTTGTCTCTTGCGCCTCCTTTGTAGATAGGGGTAATTAGCCCTAATTAATTTTCAGTAGCTACCGCTACTGAAAATGTAGCGGCCGCTACATGTAGCGCGCTACTGCCCACCTCTGCATTTATATAATAACTTGAGACGTATCCTTTTACTATTCTGATTGGAGATCGGCAATTGAAATGATTTTTGCTACGAATACATGTTGTGGTTTAATATGATACTTAATCTTGACAGGCAAATGAAAATGGAAAAACCCGTTTTTTGCTATTAAGAATATCTTACCAGGACTCCACTCCACTGTCTACTAATTGGCCTACTAATCTAGACACTGCGTCCATAATCCCTAAACGCTCCACGGCGCCTGAACTCGTTCCGAACGCGTAATAGACTCGACTCATATTCGTACGGTTCCCATAAGTGCCATCGAAGCCTTAGTTAAGACTTAAGAGTAACATTTTCGACTCAATACTCAGCCAAGCATACATCGACAGGTTTGCGGTGCTTGTCGGACCACTAATTGATTGCCATGTCATTTAGTCAGACAAATTTTTCTAAATCTGCAATTAACTCAATTTAACTGGTAACTGTCTATGTCCCTATTAGCAATAAAGGGCTAACTTGTCATTCTTCAACCCATGTTTTCGAAATGATTCGTATCGTAATCGAAAAACTTGTTTTGTCTTGAATAATTAAGACAAATCTCGTCTCGTTATACCTCGTTTCAAGTCTGTCTGTCTCGTCCCGGTTCATAATTTACCGGGACACAAGTTTTAAAGCCCGGATAGAAGTCTTGTCTCGGTTCATACGTTTATTCCGGGACAAATTTTACCCTCTGTCCCGTTATTTTTTTCCCGGAATTTTCTCGTCTCGTTTCGTCTGTCCCGGTTTATTTTCTCGTCTCGTTTCGTCTGTCCCTGTTCATTTCGAGAAAATTATTTCGAGACGCTTGAGTCTAGATATGAAGTAAATCACCATCAATAAAATTACTCACCACACCTGTTGATAAGTTTCTTATTTCAACATGATGTAAATAATTCATTTTTAGGAACTCATAGCCAATTTACCGAGTGTGGCTTCCATTCACCTAAGACCAACATAATCCCTTAGCAATTACATAAAATAATAATCCATACGAAAAGGTTAAGTGAAACAAAACTATAAGAACTTGGTCAGCTTGGATGAGATTTGCCCAAATTTTACGCTTTATTATCTTCTTTTATGTTCATTATATTATTACATTGATTAAATTAATTTTCCACGTAAGTTATTGAGCAAACTAACTTTATATCATTATCATTAAATTAGAACCATATTGAAATCTCTCAAATCTCTCAGTTTAAATGCTTGGGACAAAGCTGCTTTTAATTGAATAAACTCTGTCCCATACTTTTCAACCGTAAGGAGCCTATGATTTATATTGGGTAGGTTAAAGTTGGACAAAATAAAATTACCATCAGACACATTAATTTTCACCTCTTCTATTTTTAAAAACTTACGTATAACGGCAAGAAATGCAAATACATGTAACAAACATCAATTTAGTAAAAGATATTGCATTTTAAGGTACCTTAAAATTAATTTTACAACACACATAGTTTTCTAGTTAAGGAACATTGTACTTTGAAGCTTTTTCAGAAGGATTTATTTCCTGACCAACATCCGCCCAGTCGAAGGTCAAGCAATCTTGTTTCTCTTGCCAGCGCCAGAATTTGAGTCTCTTTTCCATGCGTTCATCTGGAGATCCTTACATTCAGATAAGCTGAAAATATTGCCAGGGAATTTTTGTCCATTATATTCAACATCCTAAAAGCTTTCAACAGCAAAGTCTTCAGGTTTCAACGCTATGGTGTATCTCCATCATTAGGTTCCTGAACAGATATATGCCTGTTTCTTCTTTAAATAGTTCCTCGAAATCAGGAATGGTTATGCTCTGCTTACAAACTCTAATGTCATCACAAAATCCTCTTCATCTGAAGAAGACTTGTTCATTATTTGTTTTCATTCTTCAAAACTTTGTTGATATTATCATGAATTGTCACTCCAATTCTGGATGAAACTGTCATAAAATTTTTAAAAAGCATTATTTCGTAAATGCCATAATAGCCTTAATACACCAAAAATACTTGAAACAATGGAAGCTGTTCTAATAATGCACACATGCCTTTTATTAGTTTTAAATTTAATTATTGTCTACAACTGTACGTTTGTTGTAAGAAAATTTCACAACTTGAACACAGTGTAGATGAAGCAACACTGGAGAGGTCGTGGAATAAGCTACTTAACCCAAAAATCATCAACAATCAGGCTAGCGGCGCTATTATGCATGAACTTGTTCGGCAAGTCAACACATGATCACAGTGCAGCACAACTAAAGTTTTTCTTACTTTAGGCCAATGTTTCATTGAAAGAGCCAATGTTGCACGTAACATTCCAGTTTTTCACTTAAAAGGCCAATGTTACTCTTAAAGGGCCAATCTCACCTCATTTGACGGAAGCTACAATACAATAGACAACATTTGTTGAAAGTCTTCCCACCGTGAGATTAAAATTATACCAAACGTTGACTTATCATTCCGAACAATTTTCTTGATTAAGTAATTAATAATATTAATTTAAAACGAAAGTCAATCGAAATAGGTTACATGCGTTTAAGTTAAGTTTCACATGAATAGCGAAAAAATTGAACAATATATGTTTATTGCAATTCGCAATATTTGCAATACTGCAAATAAAGTTTATTGCAATAACAATAAACTTCAATTACATGAATTTGTAAACTCATTTTAATCATATAAAGACGTTTATAGAAGTCGGCAACAGGCCATGAGCCTATTTCTTCAGTGCCGACGCTTAATTTTATTCTATTCATAATAATTGTATGTTACTCGCATGCCTTTATACTACTCGGCCTTTCTTGGCGGTATGGTTGCTTTCCCACATAATACATATGCGAGTAATGTTGAATCACACATTGTTTCCCTTAGTATAATCAATTGGATAATTTTTACCATCATATTAATGCTCTTCTGAAGTATAAAGTATTGCTACAATATTTCCCGGAGTCACGTGCTAAAATTTCATCTACGTCACGTGCGCCACAACGGTATCCATGTTGCGTTTTCTATAATTTTATTAGGGCCGCTCTTTTTTTCACGAAAAATCTAAGTTTTTTTTAATTTTTTGGGTTGCATTTTCAAGCTCAGTGTTCTTTTTCTTATCCTGTTACGCCTGATTACCCTACACTCTTACGTTATCCATCCATGTTTGATTACTCCGATACATCGGTTATCCTGTTACATCTAAGATACTCGATACCCCGGATGAAGTTGCAACTAAAGTTACACATCGTAACTTAGTGTTTACTTGCTAGTTTATTTTCAGTAACCTTCTAGATAGACATTCCGGGAATTTTGCATATCTCTATTGAATCATCCTTCTTTTTTTTTGAAGAAATTTCTAAATTTGTGGAGTGAATTCCAGAGAGTAAAGACTCCAAAATTTAATGTTCACAATCAAATATCTCCATTTTCGCATGATAAAATTTTTCATAATTTTCTAACGATTTCTTAATACGAAAAGCAATGTTATCTGGCAAAAAAAAATTGAATGATATCACAATTTTGTCTAATATATCTTATCGTAAATTTTTTTTTGAAAAATACGTTTTATTGAAGATTGAATTTCATATATATGTAAAAGCCCTTCACAATTTAGTTCGAAAAACAGTTTTCAATTTTCGAACGTTATTGAATAGGATTAAACTAATTTCCTCACCATTACATGCTTCTCTTGAATGTTGAATAGGGGAAATGTAACTTACATAGAAGTGTCAGTAGTTTCCAGCCTATGGAGGATACTCGCTCAAAATCGCATTATGAACCAAAGGAAAGGCTTTAAATTTTTATCATATTTTCTTAGCACTTTCTTTGTTTGTATTCCTGGTTCATCTGTAATTCAGGCAATCAATATTCTTAAACAAAATAGACGAAGGCTAACATATCGGGCCCAATACATTTTTCGGTATTTCCATTTGCCAACACATGGGATTTTGATAACTTGATAATTTGGCACGGTATCGAGGTTTCAAGATGAGCTTTATTATATCCGCGGTGGTATCCTCTGAAGAATAGTCTGCCCAAGATTTAAATTCGATTTTTACGTCGATTATTTCTGACTAATCAATCGAGGATTATTCATGAATAATTTTCAACTTTTCGACAATCGCTAGACTCACTTTGAATCACTGGTTGCTAAGTGAAACATGTATACAAATGAAATTTATCTTAATACGTTTTGAAACTTTTACGTATTTCGAGCTTCCTTTCGAATTCTGCTGCTCGGAGGGAGATATGAAAGATTCTGAGACTAGATTGCTTCCAATTCCACGCTCAAAAAGTTGCAGATAAGTACGAGATTAGAATTATTCTTCTCGCTGACATGTCTTATAAGATAAGTAAGATAAGTAGATCGTGTGTTCACAAGATTTTTTATTGCAAACTTGTTCCAAAAGTATAATCCATTTGTATTGCATGTCGCGATTTTTGCTCACACTGCATTGATCATTTCTTGCAATAAAATAAATAAAATTTATGGATTTTTGTCTGCTTGAAATGGCGGCTTTTCATTACGATAAATACCACTAGAGTTCACAACACCATTCAAATAAGACTGGTTTAATCAAATTGTACTGAATCTTACTAATAAATCAAGTTTTGTCTTCGTCAATGAAACGAATATAAGTGGCTTCAAATTTAACTCAAATTTGAGAAAAAGTTGTGGCTTCACTTGAAATCTTTTCATTTTGTTGCGATTGTGTCATGTATACAATTGTAACTCAAGCAATGACGGAGACCGTCTGGGTAGTTCGGCCAAAAATTCTGGAAAGCATCGCAACGATAAGTTGTAATTAAAGCCCAGCATGGGGTACAACAAACCTCGAAACTCATATATTCTGGAGACGATTGTCATCGCTTATCTTTGAAGGAAAAAATGCCGCATCAAAGCAGAGATATTAACATTATGATACATAATTTTTTAAACTATTCAGAAATTTAGAAAAAATTTAGAGAAATAAAAATTAACTAGTGTCAAACTGAGATTTTGATATAAAAAGGCAGCGCAAATTTAGCCGAAATACCGCTTTTCCAAAAACGATCACCCCATATAGTAAGCCCTATTTGTGTGTCATATTTTTGGTTTTGGTGCCAAAAAATGCTCAAGAATAGAAACAAATCCAAACGATAATGGAAAAATTGCTCGGCCATGGATTTCTCGAAGCTAATTTCCGCAGGATTACATGGCCATAAGGGTCTAAACAAAATTGATGTGCGTATTGTCAATAGGGTGACCGAAGTTTTATTAGCGGCGGACATCGAGAGCATGCGAAATCCAATCATAAAGGTTTTCTTTGATGCGCCAGATTTTGCTTGCTTGCATGCTGAACTTCCTGGTTGACAGACGCTTGAATATGAGTTTACATTTGAAATTATTCTGAAATGTGAACGATGATGAGATGTCAATTGAACGATCCTGAAATAAAACTATGAACAGAAAGAGAAAATGGTGACTTGTAAGTGGAAATGCACCTTAATCAATCACATTGGCTTATTAAAATTTAAATAGATCTTGTAGTTTTTTGGGAAAATTTTTTAGCGAAAAAAGCAAACTTTGATATTAATGTCTTTATTAAACTGATAGCATAGGAAATTCAACATCGCTATTAATGTATTGGGCCTCGATTTTCATATGAATTAAAATAAACTAGTTTAAAATATCTGGGGCATGGATGATTTTCAGTATTTTTCCTAGTCTATATAGAGACTAGAAGGACAGGAAGATTGAGGCTGTATTTGAGACCAGGCACGAGACAGCTCAAGTATCCTAGATGCGAGTCGACGGTAAACATGATACACGACCACTGATTTGGCTCGAGTCACGTTCGACAAACTCTTAATATGGATGAAAATATTTACACATAGTTTAACTGATCACCGGCAATGTTTTCCTCTATTTCAAGTTATTATATATCATAGGATCTTCGTATCCAGGAGAAGAAAATATGTCGGTTTGTCGAGGTCGTTGTTATGAAAATTATTTTAATCATGAATGAAGCATAATTTAGTTTCGTCGGTAGAAATGTAAGTTTCTTTGAGAAATTTTAAGCAATACGACGAATACTTGCTACAGCATGTAGACGAAACATACCTACAAAGGACAATAAAACTTAACAAGATTTTCAACAAGATTGCTGGTGGAATTGATAAAATGACGACCTGTTATTGTTCTTTCAAAACAGCATAAATAAATATATTGGTAATAATTAAATGTAAAATTCAATTATTTTGATATCTACCAAAGTTTATTTTGTATAATCTCCATGAGAAAGTAAGATTCTCTGACGCTGCCAACGAAGTAAAATGAGCAGCTAAAGAAGTCGACAACCCAGCTCACATGCAGGCTTTGTTAGATGTTATTTTTTCCGTCTTTATAGTAACATACTCATTTTTAGCGTTTTAAAAACCTGGAAGTACTTTTCATTGCTCTGGAGATAAATGAGAAGGTGAGTACAGCAAATTACTCCATTACTGCTGCAAAAGTACGATCCTGCCAAAATTTTGGTTCGTGCGTATTTCCGTTGAATTTTTAAATCAATAGGATTGTTGAGGTGAACATAAGAGCAAACAAATGCTCCTCCTCTGGCAGCTTCTCTTCAAAATTCCTTCTTCTTATTTCAATTTTTTCTATTATCTTTTCCAATCTTGAAATATTGCCATTTAGACTCTTAACGAAGTGTCGTAACAAAGCAGAGACTGCAGACATCGATGCCAATAAGTAAAGCTTTCATAATTCATACCACACATGCCCTTTACTGAAATAGTGGACATAAAATTTATTTAATGTCCATTTAATAAATTTAAAATGTTGAGTGGAGCATGAAATATTATTGTTGATTGATAATTACTGATTTTTATTCTGCCATTTACATGATTTCGTACATGTGCCCGCCATGGCTGACATAAATTCCGAATATCTTGATTTTTATTTTTTTCTAATTTCATGAAATTTCAGCGGTTGAGTTTAAGAAAGTTTCTCTATCTATGGAAATGTAATTTTTTATCCCCTATTTTTATCCCCCGACAATCTTGAGTTTTTTTTAAGGTCTCCCACACTCACCATTCCAACAAAAAGGAATTAATTTTATTCTTGAGTTGCATGGTGTTTCACATTTGTTTTTTTTTTTTGATAAGTTTTTAAGCGGTAAAAATATCAAGGGTAAATACTTCTAATCAGATAAATTTCTTCATAACAAGTTGCAGTAATAATTGGAGAAAATATTTTTTGCTCCTCACACAATATTTCGTGACGAAAATCAATGGTTTTCTTTTCTTGATTGAAAACTTTATTGGTTCAAAACATCCCTATAAAAATTCGTTCAATATGAATGCCTTTTTACCGCAATGGTAGTCGGTTATACTAAATCATTGACGTTTCCCAGCCGGTCCATGTCATATATTTCCCTAGCGGTTGTTTCCGGCACCAAAAATGAAGATAAGAGTGCTTATTTCCGGACAGAAGAGAGGATTTATGGACGTGTCTATGGGGATGACTTACCTGCTTGTACAGCGCCGCATGACACAAAAATATCACAATATGTCAGGCCCACTGGCGAGGCACGCTAACTGGGCTATATATTGTACAAACATTTTTAAGAAACATTGTACAAACATTTTTAAGAATTATTGTTAAAACTTTCCAAGAAATATTGTTGAAACATTTTAAGAAATATTGTACAAACGTTTTAAAGAAATATTGTACAAACATTTTTAAGAAATATTGTACAAACATTTTGAAGAAATATTGTACAAACATTTTTAAGAATTATTGTTAAAACTTTTCAAAGAAATATTGTACAAACGTTTTTAAGAAATATTGTTAAAACGTTGGTAGATAGGATGAAGTAGGAAACTTAATAAACATGAAACTTTCATATTTCTCTTTATTAAATAGGCGCTCTTGCATTTTGATATTGTGAATTATATTAAAATTAATAGTTCCGCACGTAAAGATAATTATGAAACAATTTCATTGCTAACATTTATTTTCCATTGTTAACTTGATTGTATTATAACTAAGGGAATGAGCTCAAGTCAAACATAAAAAATTACGACATAAAATGGTAAGAGAATTCGAACAAGGTTTCAGAATAAAGTATTTCCGTGTTTGGAGCTGTTAAATCGATGATATAATCGTACTCTGGCCTGATGTAATGCAACCTGTCGTAAAAATTGGGATTTAACATTGACGTATTTTACTCAGACTGACTATTCATTTAGTTGAAAACAACTAACATTATTGATACAAATATTGTTTCTCGAATAATGGTTTCTCATTGCATTTATTTGAATAACCATTGAAACACACGTGAAAATTATTTGTGAAACACATAACTAGAACATATCATTTCTTTGCGGCTGTCGAAACAGGCACCACGTGCGAAGCTGTATGCGCTGCGCTTCAATAGAAACTAAATATTAAAATCTAGCCAAAACTCAAAAAATTATAGTTATACCAACAAGAAGGGTGCATGAGCAATAATCCGGTGTAAGCAGAATAGCCATATTAATCGCTTGTAGTTGCAACTGGAAAAAGAGACCTTGTCGACACTTTAAGCCTGTTTATATCACAAAAAATTTGTGATATGATTGAATATGAATTATGCATGAGATACTTTTTTACTTCAGCAGGATGCTCCCGAAGGAGCTTTTAATTAATTTCGCACTCCTTGAATAACGATGAAAGTTTCGTGCGTGAACTCTTTAAACAAATCGTAAGAAGCTGAGAGAAGACCGATGCAATATATCACACATTCAGCATTTATTCAGAGGAAATGCTTTAGAAGGTAAACATTTGGCGTAAACATTTCAACAATCTAACAGCCCGTTAAGAATGTAGGCAGACCTCATTAGCCAGTTAACGACCACGTCTAATATGCCTCGGGACTACAATACATACTCGGATCTTGCGCTCTGTTCCAGAGCTCCATTAATCTAAAGGTCCAGCGCCCTAATACACCAGTAAAATAACGCGTGCTGTTGCTTTTTCCTTATTTTCAGTTTACTAAATCACGGAACTTGGCAAATAACATGGCCTGTGAAACATAATGTTTAATGACACATCACAGGGGATAATTTGCTTGTTGTTTGAAGAAAACTGTGCCTCAGATATTTAGTGGGCGAGATCCTGTCGGGACTTAAATGTTTCTCGCTAATTTGTCTGTCCAGCGCCAAAAAAATGCTAGACTAGCATCCATCAGATTATTTAGACGCTCCCATGGCTTTATGTGCAAAATCCGTCCATGTATATAGTTTTTTGAAAGCTACTTTAATTTCGCCAAGATCAAAGTAAGTCAAAAATTCTTATCGGATCGGAATTTTCAGTGGTTCAAAATTATTAGGTCCTGAAGGCTGCATATGACATATGAAGTTCTCTTTTTGAATAGATAGCAGCATGATCCGATTTGAAAGTTTTCTTTTTATTGTCCCAGTTGAAATAATTTCTTTTAATTAAGAATAGAGTAAATAATTATTCATCATATTAGAATAGAATCTTTTCAAAAATTCAAATGAAGAATTGAATGTATCCAGTATTATTACATATTTGTAAGTATATTAAATGTATTATTAGCATCCCAACCAGATTTTCAAATTCTCACATTGAATTTGTTTCTGTGAGTTGATAATTCAACAAGGTTTGCTGAACATTACTATATAATTTAAATTAAATAAGCATACAAATAGTAACAAAATCCGTCAATATGAGCTAACATAATCGATGGAAGAGATGGAACAATTAATTTTGAAAAACAAATTCAAATAAACGGCGCTGCATTAACAGCTACATGAAAATTAATTCAAGAAAGTGCATTGTTGGGTATTAGGAATGTTCCTTTTATCTCGTATGGATAGTAACGCAACACAGAGGTGAATAATTTTACTAGATGTAATTTCACGGAATATTTGAGATTTTTTGTCATTCTTAATACATTGAATGGTTAAGGAAAGATTAGTTATTATGAGTCCCGATCGAAGACCGATTCGCTACGTTTCTTGTTGAATGTTGACTAGATAGGAAACGATCTGTCTCTTACACTCGGCATGACGCTGAATCAACGTATAATCAAAGTTAATTCAACGAAACAATGTATAATTCTTCCTTGATATAACTTCAGTTGCCTGGTTAGTTAGATGATATGGAAACTTGTTGTACAATTGAGCGATGAACTCGCTCAAAGGTGGGCACTTAGACTCTGCCAGGGCAGTGATTTGCCTGTGCTACGCATACGTCACTTTGTCATGGACTCGTATCTCATTAATCGTCGGTCGGTGCCGTAAGTCTTTATTATCAAAAATACCTGAGAGTCCATAACTCTGCCGGCCACTCATCTATTCCAGCTAAACTCATCCATCACAGACCAGAACTCTGTTGCTATATGTGTACTCATGCGAGTTTTGCTAATACGTCCTTGAGTCTGAGCTTCCAACTTCTGACGGAGTATCCAACAATTCGCATAAAACATTTCCACAAGTAGGGGCTTTAGATAGCATCAATAAATTAATTGAAGACGCAAAATGTCTGCAACCCGCTTAATACGTACCACTGGTCAATAACCGAAAACCTCGATTGTACGCTGAGTGTAACGAGTAACTCAAGTATTTTGTATTGATTACTGATTTATCAGTTCAGCTACTCCATGACAGCGTTATTTACGAGTTAGTCTCCATTGCCGAAGTTATTAACTATCGTATTCTGTTTGTTGCTGTCTTAGTTCTACAGAAAATTGTTCATCATAATGTGAAATTCAGAAAAAAAACTATCAATCGTACCGGCTGGAAGTTTTGCTGCAAATCAGCACTACTGAAGTAGAGAGTTCTAAAGTTATTTAATGAAGCGTTGCATCATGGATTAGGAAATAGGCCTCTGCTAGCTATTCGCATGTGTTGTGAGTTTAGAATTAATTCGAAGTAGAAAAAATATAAGAATTTTTTATCGAGAGTTAGAAAAATGTTGGATTTGAAGAAACGTTTCCCAGTAAACGGAAAGTTATTCGTCGTCATATATCAAGTCCATGAAACTGCACCTGTGAAATGTTCCCCGTGAATGAATAACTCTTGGTTTTATTTATTTGTCCAATAAAGAAGTTTGATGTGACTTGTTTGCTGATCACTGAACCTGTTGGCTGCCACTTTATCCACGACATAGTTTGCGATGTTCGTAAGGTTCATCAGTGTCCGATTTAAAATATGAATGGGTGAAAATTGTTGAAGTTTAAAGTAATTAAGGTTTTACTCAATTTTCTTTGTGGCAAACGGCTGAGAACGGATGAGAGATGTCTAAAATTCTCCGTAATTGGGTTACAAGAATGTTTGTAGGAACGGAGATTATTCTTTTTCCGGAACGAAACGAGTGGAAAATATGATGAAATCGTTCCCTCTTCGATCACGAAAGAGGGGCTCGGATTTACGTGGTACAGGAATTGTTTGGTTTCGTTGCTAGGGCTACAAAGGTCGTCAACGGCATCATAAGCTATAAGAGTTCAAAGAACTTCTCAAATTTCGATAGGAGAAAAATTTATTCTGAGAATAACATATCAAATATGTCAAACTTAATTCGCATATTATATATAACGAAGAAGAAATTGTTTGCTATACCTTGATTCTCCCAAACTATCTCAGAACTATCAACTCGAAACTTGAAAATTCACTCCACTGATGACAACAGCCAGAAACAAAATCACGAACTTATACCACTGAATGCTCTCTACGCAGCATGATTCTGATGCATCAAGACAAGTTTGGCAGCACGTCTGGAAAAGTTCCGATGACTTCTAAACGTTGAGTGTGCACCAATGTTCATCGTTTATTGTATGTATGACCAACTTTACTTGAGCTCAAATTAAATATAATTAAAAGTTGATCATTTTGATCAACTTTTGAAAGCGTGTGGATAAAACTTTTTATCCATTCATAGGTCCAAATCAATTTCACAAAGATGAACCTTCAAACACGATTCTTTTATTGAAGTACAATAGATGGGAGAAAACGCTGAAAAAGTTAACTAACATTGTCGTAGGTATAGGTATAATGGCAGGTTCTGGTACCATGTGAAACCGATAGTCATATTAAAATACTTTTTGCACATCAATCACATTATTACCGACTTTCTGCATAAAATGAGACACGTAGTACATGTTCATACTCGAGAACTTGATACGGGCAATTAACAGTCTTCAGTTCAAGGAGCTACGTTCTTGAAATCAAAGTCTACAGGTAGTGAAACAGTGTGAAGTACCGAGAATGAAGCAAATTACAAACAAACATAACTGATATTTCACGGAACTTTGATTTTTAGTCCTTAAAATAGTGCATAAGCAGATTGCCAATACTAAGAATTCATCGTCAATTAAGAAACTCCAGAACATCACAAAGACATTCATTGCACCTAAAGCCTTCAAGAAAAAGAGGGAAATATCACATTTTCCGTAAACCCGAATCACGTGATGACCTAAATGTCAAATCTTTATTCACATATGTATTTTTTAAACATTCCATTTTTAATGAAGCCGAGTACATGTGATCGTTATAATGGCAATAACAATATAATGATATAATATTATAATTTCGATGAGAATCCATATAATAAAAGATCATCGATCATTTCATGAAAGATCATCAATCTTTTATCGTTGACTAATAGTAAAGGTCTTATGAGTTTCATGAAATGTCATTTGAATGTAACGCCAATGTTGAAATTTAGCTAAATGTTTTGTATCGATAAAGATTCAATCACCTATTAGGTCACTTTCATTACTTTCCCGATGACATCCTTCAGTTTGCTTCTATGACCCTCACTTCTCCAACTGAGAAGAAGTCTGTGTTTTGGGACCTTAGGTAAAGGTAGCGACCAGTTAGCGGGTGGTTCAGGATAAGTTTGGTCCACCCCGTCATACTTGCATTCCCTTCAATCCGCGCTACCAGCGGGTTCACGATCCCACTGGCATTTTCTCCGAGGCGAATTACCACTTGAGTGAAATAATAAGTGTCGGTCCGATGAGCAAAACTCAGTTCCGCAACTTCCACTAGATATCCAAGGTCAATCTGCAGGTATTTTGCCTGATTTAAATTGCCGGTGAAACGATAATCAACTGCGTTAGAAGTGTCGAATGCAAAGTACCCGTCGATGGCATGCCTTTTCCATCTACCGCTATAAGGAGGAGACGATAATGTAACCATGTTGCTCCTGATGACGTCCCGCCCGTCCGCCCAGGCAGAGTAGCAGTTCTTGAAGTTGGTACTACCGCTGCCCTGCGGCTCGCCGGGGAACAGGTGCGACACGAAACACGACAACAGATTGCACCTTTGCGTGGCTGTCGAGGACAAGTAATTTAAGTTAATAAATAACGCCTACTCATTCGGATGTCTAGGCATGTTTCGTTTTTGTTGTTCATAGTATTTATTACCTGAAACATTACCGCTACAGCGATCATTCAGATCAAGTTGAAATGACTGGACTGAACAAATTAATTTGCTTAACTATAATCAACCGAAAAATTTATCTAAATATCGATCAAGGGCCAACTCTCGACTGGTTCAATAGCATGCCAATAGATAGCTTCCCACGTACAATCTTTCATTTTAACAAATTATATTGAATAGATGACTTTTATTCTTCTTTTTGTATATATACCTTATATGGTAATTTTTCTGCTGAATTTACGGATTTGAATTACAAGAAAAAATCCCATGCACTTGGCTTACAATCAATAGCTAATCGCATGTCAGATATTCCTGTCGTACGCTTCAACTTCCGTCATTGATAGAACAAGAAACAGAAGAATGCATACAGTTTATATTTTCCAACAAAGCGAAAGACGATCAATGTCGTCTCAATAGTTGACTTGAAAGACATGGCCGCGGTCATAATAACTCTGAGGAGCTTGTTGCACAATCTTCCTTGAATACTGTTTTCCAATTATTAATTTTATTGTTAATCACTAATCAACAAGAGACTTCTACTAGTGCCACTGAACAACTGTTAGAGATCTGCTGTACAGCAAATACGTATATTATGTCTTAATGGCAATACTGAGTACTAATATCATATCTCTTGTTAATATCACAAGATATTCAGTAATTGGTGTTGATTAAAACATTATATAATAGTTCTTTATAACTATTCACAAACTATTCGCCAATGGTGTAATTAAACAAGGCCCCAAGGGTCTACCACCAGGGTATCGTTACAGTTTGCCGGTGCGTATGAGGCTGGAATAACCTCTAAGCATCAGTCCATTCTAGTCATATTTTTATTACTAAATTTTAACTGACTCGTAGATATTCATTCGGGAACTTCAATCCCATGATAATTTTTAACTTTCCAAAATTGAAGACATGATTTGTTGTGAATTAAATATTTATACGATTAGGAAATTGATAGAAGCAAATTATTTTTCTAATTTTAGAGGTTGCTAAAAAACTCTAAATAGAAACTCATTTTCAGGGCACTAATTTTGTAGTTTTGCAAATTTAAAAGTCATAGCCTAAGAAGTGGTTCTTACCCAGTTAACTGAGAAACAAAATATAGCAAAGGTGTGTCATATTTACTTCTTCATCCAAACCTCGAAAAATAATACAGTCATGTTACGAGTATTTATCTACGTCGAGAATATCCTCTGTTACCAGGGCAGAGAACCTAGACTAATGATTTTTTTCATGAATGGCATATCCAGTGAAAATCCGAGTTGAACTTCTTGTCGTTGATTCACAACCACACCCTAGTCAGTAGCTGCGAAAAGTGAGAAGCGTATGGGGCGTGGATAAAATTAAAAATTCAACACCCCATTTTCAGTCAATCCGCATAGAAACATAGAAACTTTTGTCGCACACGAATGTACTTCAGAAACAACAAAAAAAATGAAGAGACACCGATTAGTTCACTGTACCAACCACAAAAAATCGATTGATGGTTATAGTCCCACTTGACAAGATCAAAAGAAATCAGAAAAACTTGTTGGCTATTTTTCTTTTTAGCCAGTATCACAGCTAATCCGCATGACTGGTTTGATGATTATATTCATTTTTACCCAGACCGAAGCTAATGCGAAAGACTGCAGATGGATGGTTAAGTTCTTTTTACCTTGTTTACAGCTAATCATGAAAACTTGATTGATAGTTTTATTCCTTCTAACCAGGGTTGAAGCAAAACAAGATGCAAAGGTCCGTCATCATGCACAGACTCGAGCAATCCCTGAAAGTGGCATTCGGGCTGGAGAACTGATTGGTAAAGCTCAGAAAGCAGGTTCCTATGGTAGTAGAAAAATTATTTGTGCGACATGGTTAAGTAATCTAAATAAGCATGTTAAGGGGACCGACTACCCTCCGGAAAAATTTCTACAGTTATTATCCGATCATCATGAAACTTCACATACATACGTAAAATGTAAAAAAAATAACATTTATGGTCTTTACGAATCGAATGGTATATGTCTCATTGCTGTAGCTTGAAAACTGTAGGAGGAGATAGGTTTGCCGTGCGACCAATCGGAGATTTTCAGGACGCCCAAAAAACTGCCGGGTGGCACGTAAAATGACGTAAAAGAGTCGTAACGTAGCCAACATACCGCAACCAAGCCTTAAAACTAAGTGAAGAAGGCATAGAGCGAGTAGCTGCACACCTTTCACCTCGCTGTCATGATGGGCACTGAAAGACCTGGCTGCATCTGGCAGTATATCAAGTCACGCCCCGTAATTAATGCCTTAGGAATATGTTAAGGCCGCCCCCCACCGCCCCCCGTTCCATGGGGCGTGGTGAACGTAAAAATGGAGGTAGAAAGATGATTCTGCCACCAATGGAATCGTCAGAAAGTAAGCTTTAAGATGAGTATGAGCACCGGATAATGCCATGATTGGCCGCTTTACGTCAGACGTTCCTTCTTAGTGTGTCCACCCTTCTAATTAATCCCATAGGCTTTAGTTAAGGGCTCTAAAAACTATCTCCCTTTGGGGGGCTGTTACGAAATCATTTTTTGACGTAGAGGGATGATTCTGGTACGGTTGGATGCGTCAAAAACTAAGCTTTAAGATGAGCTCAAAAACCGGAAAACGCCAAAATTGAAAATTTTAGTGTAGTCGGTCCCCTTTTAAACCTTAGAAATTTTAAAGGAGACATTATTTCCTCGAGATTGGCGCCGAGAAAATGAATTGCAAAAATTAAGAATCTGTTTAACTTTCAAATATATTATAGCTAGTTGAGTTATAAGATATGGGAACAAGAAAATTTCAATAAAAAATGGATATTATTTAGGCTGCATTGATATAACGAGGAAGATCACATAATAGTATGACAGTTCAAATAATTGAATCACAATTTCAAACTTCTATGATTGAACTCGGGCATATTAATCTGATACGGCTAAACGTGTTCCGATTTCGAAGTTTTAAAAATTTTCCCGCAAATTACTATTACTCATCATTTCCAACTTAATTGCCATAGTAATTCGCAACCTCATAAAAATAAAATACAACCTTCAAGAACTTTTGCTGCAGAATTTCGCTCATGCAGCACGACAGAATCAACGCTGGAGTTAAAATCCAGCATATGCGGAAACTCAGCCATCGCCGTCCCATGGTTCGTCCGTACCTTGGACAAAAATCAAGTGCAATTGGACCAGATTGATAAACATATGTATTAAATATCACGTTTAATATTAGTCATCATACTACCAAAAATTGCACATAGATCACGGAGGAAGCAAATTAATAATGAGTAATAACTTTTGCATTCGTTAGTAAAGTATTTATGTTTTGTTAGTGATTTCCAAGTATGCACAGATAAGGTTGAAATTCTATTAAAAATAGTTTCTAAATTTCAATTTACATTGTTCGTTGAAAAAATGGTTTAGCAATTCAGTAGTTGTAACCTTACCAAATAAATTTGCAAAATAACAGAAAATGATGTAAATAGAAAAATGTTAAGGAGTGGCAAACAAACTATTAAAATTAATTAGAGACTCGGTAGAGACTGAAACTCACGGCAATAACTAACTCCGATTTTATTGAACTATCACACAAAATATCCTATGGATGAATGAGCTAAAAAAATCCCGAGTCGCACGTAATCGCGAGATTGATGCCTCTCATGTATGCAATTCACTGACTCGCAAAAATATTTGCACTCATTTTCTGACAATTTTTTGTAGAAAAAAATTAAATTTACCAAATTTTATCCAGAACTTTTGTGCTGAAATTTTATCTCAGCACAAAATACTTTTATATATTTCTTTTGTGTCAGAATTGTTTATTTTTTGTGCTACCAACGTTTTAAATAGGTTTTATTAGGAAATTCTTGATCCGTCTGAAAATACATGAATGAACATAACAATGTTAATTTGTCAAAGCTAAATGATAATTTTTACAGATCTTTCAATAGCACGAAAAGTGACCCATCGCGACTTACTTGTTAAGTACTTTCGAAACAGATTTGAACTCTAACTATGACAATTTCAACGAAAATGCATCATCCAGTATGCTGAAAACAGTCGACAGATTGCCAGTCACTTCCAAAATTGCAAAGAATGCAGGAAATTGCAAAGAATATTCAATTTACATGTGACTGTCATGAGTATGTAGGCTACCGCAAATAGTTCTAAATAAGAATGCAGGTCACCGAAAAAAATAGCAGAATGCAAGTCACTAAAATTTCAGAATCAAGGTACGGCATCATGCATAAAATGGAGCCATCAACGCGTTCAAGATGGCCTGCCATCGACCATCATGATTTTGGCTCGGCTACAAAAAATATACATTACATTTGCACAGAAAAAGACATCAAATGTGACCCATCGACTGATTCTGATAACGGACCCCAATTAACTGCAGCATTCTTAGCTGCGCGATGTACTTGCTGGTAAATATTTCACCTCTCTGAATGCTCCCTGGGTATCGAAGAATGACAAGCCGCTCAAGCAAATACAAATTTTAGAATGACAAGCAAATTTACAAATACAAACAAGCAAATACTAGCAAATTTTTTGTGCTACAAAAAATATTAAATTCTTAAGAGATCCACTTTTTTCTCAGCCTTTGCCAAGAATTTGATTTTTAGTTCACAGCAGAGCATGTGTGATGACAACGAAAAATAACAAAATTCTAAATAATGAAGAATTAATTACACATATTGCATATCCGCTGAAAATTGGGCCAAGATTTACATTTTCATTGAATATTGAATTGGTATCTACACAATATTAATTACGCTCTATATGCAGTAGAGAATAAAACGCTTTCATCTTCATGATAGCTAGATGAGAATTTCTTCGTTATTTCATCAAAGATACAATCGAAAAAAACAATTGAGGATACAATTGAAAAGAAGAATGCAATTGAAAAAGGGGATATTATAAAAGAGGATACACTTGAAAAAATGTTTCAAGTGTATCATATATGTACATTCATGCATATTGTACTCTACCTTCAGAAACTGAGTGTACCGCGGTTATACAGGACGGAACTCAGAGGTTGTTCAACGACGCTAGTTTCACGGTCTTCGAATATCCCCATGAATATATCAATGACCGCACTATTCGCTAGCACACAATTTCCCAGCTCATTTGAATGCATTTGATGTCAGGTCGTGGCGTGGGGTTCAGTCAAGTTTATTGCGAATAAAAGTCATCGTGTTATTTTTATTTAATGGTGTAATTTTCTAGGAGTATCTGCATGAATAATAAAATAAAATATTTGAGAATATAAAGCCTCTTTTGAGAATTAGACATTTGGTGGCAAGGAATCTTCACGTTTTTTTAATTTTCTAGTACTCTTAATAAATTTCTGCAAGCAAGCATGCTGGAATATCTTAGTGCTCTATGCTGGAATGTATTCATATTTTGTATCGCTATCCTTCTATGTCCTATGCTGGTATAGTCGTGTGAACATAGTTTTGAAATTTCATAAACTATGCAGGTTCATATCTTAATGGCACCGGCAAAAATCTGGAAGTTAAACAAATAAAGTATGGAACGTTTTTGCACCGGCAAATTGTTCAGTCTAATTAAAATGAACTCAAGGGTTCCAGTTCTTAGAACATAGAACCGAACACATCCGCTTATGAGCAGCCTGTCCAACCGAAATTCTATGAGCACGCGACACAAGTTTTCTCGTGCTGGGCCTATACTTTTAAAAAAAGTAAAGAGATCGTAAGTTCAACAGCCAATCATTGACGGCCTTTCAAGCAAAATCCGCCAATCATAGACAAGAAAATAGAGCGTAAGTACTTACTACGTTCACTTGGCGAGTTTTTAAGTATTGCCCCTGGACGTTACGTAAATTTACATTACGCTCCCGGTTTTACTAAATTACTTTGTGCTGCAAGAAGTGTTTAAGTGTTGTTCAATATTTCAATAGAAGTGTTCACTTCAATATTTGTTCACCGATATTACGTATTCTTTGATGAGCGGTTCTCTAGGGCATTAAAATATGTAATGGATGCATTGTAACATCATTATTAGATATAAAAAGTTCAAATGAGACCACCGCACGGTCTAAGATCGTGGAATGTCGAGTTACATCGACATTAAATATGTTATTTCAAGTTACAATGTTTCCTAAATATTGATGAATAAATTAGTGGCTACTTGTGTAACAAAATTTGAACATTTCAGTCGAAATTGTTCACAGACTTGAATTCAATGTTATTCGTTAACACCTAATTCCTAATCAATATTTTATACATTGCAATATTATATTATATAAGAAATGGATTAATTTGACTTGATTTATGTGGTTAAGGATATGTTTTGGAGATGACTCGCCCTGTAAAGTAATAAATCAAAACAATACTTACGAAACATTTCACGTACAAGTACACAAAATATATACCCTGTTTATCTGCACTGAATTTCGGATTATGACTTCTGAAAATATATAAATAATATACATAAAAATTAAATACATATACATATAGCCTGTGGGAAAATAAATAGACAAACTTGAATTATGAACTTTTAATAATTTATCCCTAAGAATAAAAATATAACGCAAACAAAACCACAATCAACAAACCATTGATATACATTATAATATTCATAACCACCTGTACCAACCCCCACTAAATCAACACATGATTATCACATATATGAACAGATCTTATATTAACACGCACCTCTGCGGTGGAATTGCGATACATTGAAGAAGTACAACGCACGTCTGAGCGAGGTCGCATCAAAAGTGAATAGAAACCCTAGAGATAAATTACACGAATCCTATTGCAATGTCTTGAAGCGTCTATAAATTTTCATTAATGAGGGATAGTTTTACGGACCGTCACTGTTTTCATTTAATTCCAACAAATTGATACAACGCAGGCTGTTGAGTCCAACCAGTTTATTTTAATAAGCTGAACAGTCAAAATTGAAATAAAATATACTTCGAATTAAAGAGAAGAATAACAAATTTTAGAACGTTGAAAAATTGCGATAAAAATGTTAAACTTTTAAAGTTAATAACTGCAAAAGTTTACACCGGCGACGTGCGGGATTCTCGTACACTCGAATTTTTTAGCTTGAGTTTGGAAATCTTATTTCAGAATAAAACAACCTATATATGATCCTAATCATTTTACATGTAAATTAAGTTCATTCAGTCACTTCTGACATATTTTTTACCATTTTACTTAGGTGCTACCTGATCTGATTGATAGATAGTACGTTTTCTCTTGAAGCAACTCCGGTAACCTTGTCGAGACTTACCGAGACAGCTTTTTTAATCAAATCTGAATAAATACAATGAATATTAATTAAACACTAGTGCCTAGAGAGAAAATAAATTAATTTAATCACTCGACAAAAGTACTGCGATATTGCTCATATGGCCCGGATTCCTATTTACGAGTGTATGAAAAATACCATCGTGTTAAATACTTGCGTATGGACGATAACTTCTTTTCTGTTCGGCTATTTAAACTTAGCCCGCAAAATATCCTATAAAAATTTACGATCGTTTTTAAATTTATATTACAAAATACTGTGAAGAAATGCATGATGATGATTCGTTTTTTTTTTGTTCAACGATGCACAAAATGATGAATGATTTGTCAAATGAATAACTCTCTCCTATACAAGATATGAATCCTCCAGAAATCGAAATCTATCCGTGATAGAAAATAAGGCTACTGATTTTCCAGACAAAACTTCAGGAATCGCTAGAGTCAGTTTTGACGATGTTTGTCGCTATTTTACGAATAAACTTCAAGAATATATACTTTCAAACTACTTGTGGTACCCAGATAGAATAATTTTAATCAAGATAAAAGAATTATTAAATAATTAACATCAAATGATATAACGAATTTTTACGGCATATTTTATCAAATTTTCCATAAATCGATTTCTGAGATAAAATCAGCGAATATTTTACTCGCCTGATGACATTAATAAGTCCTTGACAAATTGCATGTCAGGTAAGACAAAGCTCCACATGAATTACCGCAACTCTTCAGAACTTGTCACATCAGCGAGTGAAAAATTGAACACATTTCGGTGACGTAAAGCTGAACTTCAAATCATATCTCGGCAAGATGACATGTTCTGGAAAATCAAGATTACCTATCGTCAAGTAATATCTCATTACAGTCATTAAGTTTAGATAGCTGTTCTCCTGATACCATTTTGTCTAGTCATGATTTAAAGTTTTTGAATTATTTAAAGTTCGCCGCAGAACTAAAGATGACCACAACATACATATATATTGCAATAGGTGTAATTTAATCATCTATGTTGCAATTCAATGTAGAATATGCATATGATACGCATATTTTTAGTTTTGATGTTCATTACCAAAATTGTAAAACTGCATTAATATGCAGATTTTCAGGAAAAGAAATATATATAAATAAAAAAATAACAAATAATCCTTAAAAAATTGTTCCATATCGACCTAAACTGCATTTCTTCAGCTTGAGGCCTTAGGTGTATTTCCAAACTAAAACAGTTTCGTAGTTTCAATAGAAGTGAGCAAATATATTGAACGCTCACCAACACATGTTGAAAAAACGTTTAGTTCAAAGAATTTGGCGATCTGTAAAAAATTTGAATTTCCCTCCACGCAGCACACGACATCATTGAGTCATTTGATACCAGCTTGATTCTACAATTTTGTGCCCTTTTCTCAGGCGAGCAAATTAGGCTTTCAGACAATCTTCGATCGACACAAACGAACATCTTGAAACAAAAGCGCACATAGTTTTTCTCAAAAAATCATAGATCGGCCCAAAACTTTTGTATACTATGAGAACATGTCTTGTGTCATCAGCGCCATTGATTGTCACGATGTAGCGGAAGTAATAATATACTTCAAGAATTCTTGGATGTTTTTAACCGCGTGCCCATGCGAGTTTGATAACAATTTACAATATTGTCTGGGGGCGCAAAATATGTTTGGTTAAACAATAGAATATGAAGACTTTAAACAGGGTTGACGGTCTTCACGAGATGAACCCGCAAACACCGCTTAAAGATATTAAATGAGAAACTGCATGTATTACTCAAACGCTTAACTTGCTAATAGCAAATTTGTCGTTCCATACATAGCATTTGTCTACTATACTTGTTTGGGCAGAATGTTGAGCACATAAATAGTTTAAGAGTAAAATTTGTGGCCTACGTCTGCGCTTCCCCAAGAAATGATATTTGTATTTCTTTTCTTCAGTCCTGTTCAGAGAAGTGCAGCGGATGAAACAATACGCAGATTGGCCCCATAGAACAAAAACTTGGGCCCTCTATGCAGTAGACCAGAGAGCATCGCGCGTTCCTAACCAATTCATTCATTGGTAATGAGCAAAATTACCAAATCTTACAGCTGCCGCGCTCTCAAGAATTGGATGAATGCAACATCTTGCTTTAGGGTTATTTCAATACTACATGAAACGGAATTCATTAAGTTACATGTTGGAGGTAACTTTCTATATCGGCATCATGTAACAGTTTCGTTTTCTTTGAACTCTAGTAAAGTAAGTTACAATTATAGAATAGAATAGAATAGAATAGAAATGTCGGCACTGAAGAAATAGGCCCATGGCCAATTAAATAGAAATAGGCCAATTAAGCACTCAATGCTTAACAATAATTTTTTATTTAGGTGCGAATAAATGACTGAAGGCTGTTTAAATGGTTTTCATCCTATTATTGTTCCACACGGAACATTCGCCGAAAGCCAATAATTCAGAGCTAACCTGTTTTCATGCTCAGTTAGCCAAATATTTTTGTTTCCAATTATTGTATTTTCTTCACACTTTTTAATTTTTCAAACTTGGAAGACATAAAAACAAAATATTTGATGGGATAAGGATAATTACAAAGAAAAAATTACGAATAAGGAGGGTTATGATTTCTCTTAAATGGATAGAACACTCGGATGGAAAAATGAAAGTTTCATATGAATGCATAAATAGTTTGGTTTACTAAATTTATACTTTTTGACTCATGAATAACTGACTTTCAAATTTTGTAGATCAAATGAGTCACATTAATTAATGTCTACTGCAAGCTATTCTGCACCCACCCCTCCGAGGTCCAAATCCGGCAATCAACGCGTCATTGAGTCGTCTTATAATCCGCTGAAGGATATTTGTGAAGGATTTACAATCTTATTTGAGATTATGGGCTGATCCCTGGCAGAGCGCTCGACGTTTGACCAGGTTGGGAAGCCGCGGCAGATGTAAGAAAAAAATTAATGCACTGCTCATTAAAATCAATAATGAGACTCTGTTTGACTCGTATTCTGAGAATCTGATAATTGATTTTATTGTGAAACGATTAGCATTTTAGTTGATTTGTTAGAATTTTCAGTTTCACATGCCACATGATAGTGCACACGTCTATAATTGATCAAGAAAATTATGCTTATTCATTAATGCACGTTTAACCACTGATTCATCTAGCCACTGAGATATCTGATAAACGAACCATCAATCCACTGTTTCATTTGACTACTGAAATATCTAAGCCACTAGACCCCTGAATCCGTTTCACAAACCATCAATCCACTGTTTCATTTGACCACTGAAATATTTAGCCACTGAGACATCAGTATCCTGAGCCGTCGTACAGCTGATTCATTTGACCACTGAAATATCTAGCCACTGTACCACTGAACCATCTGTCAAATAACTTTTCTGACCACCGAACCATCTGTCCTCTGAGCCATCTGGACCACCTGTGCCGGCAGGTGGCGGTCGCCGTGCAATATCGCGCCTCGTAATTTCTCTTGTCCCACAATACAAGTCGCAAGAGGTGAACCGGAGCCGCGCACCATTTATTTGATGAACCGGAACAGTGCACCGTTTACTTGATGAACTGGAGCAGCGCACCGTTTATTTGATGAACCGGAACAGTGCACCGTTTACTTGATGAACCGGAACAGCGCACCGTTTACTTGATGAACCGGAAAAGCGCACCATTTATTTGATGAACCGGAACAGCGCACCGTTTACTTGATGAACCGGAAAAGCGCACCGTTTATTTGATGAACCAGGGCAGCGCACCGATCATTTGATGACACAAAGCGGACAGGAAAGCTGCACTTGAGCTCAAATAATTTCAAGAGAATCTTCATAAAAACATCACACAAAATTGTTTTAACAAAATGAAGACTGAAAACATTTTTTCGGTATTTCGAGAATTTTTTTATTTCATTATAGTCGGATCAATGTCAATGTTCTTTTCTCCAAGCAAGCATTGCAGTGTCTCAAGTGAATATGCGTGAGGCATCATTCAGGTAAATATTCCCCTGAAAATATTGTTATATTTTCCAGCAAACATAGACTTAGATTCGCTAGCTAAATCGTATGTTCCATCAGGAAAATGATTGGATATTCGTGTGCTCTTGAGAGGGTTTGTCGATAATTGTATATAACTTATTTTGCAAACTTACTTATGGCTATAACTTGTTATTGCAAGCATATAATGATTCAAATTATTGTAAACCTATAATTATCCAATTAGCTATAATTAACTGATAGGGCAGGCATTGTATGTCCGTGTTTATATACAATGTTTAGATTTATGTTGAAAGTGAATTTTGACAAGGTTTCACGTGCAAAAAATCTTCCTTTAAAACTCAAATTCGCAATATGTCATTTAGAGAAAAAAATCAGAGCATCCAAAAACCTTGATAAAACTTTCAGATTGAGTCTGATTTTGCGAGCGGCGTAACTCAAGGAATTAGAATAACTTCTGCTCGTGACCACAAAAATTTTGAAGGCAAACGAAGCCTAGGTGAAGTTATAACGTTCCTTATTTTTACGACATGGCCTGTTACGACATACGTGGCGCCCGTTGAATGGACAAAATGAACGATTCTAGAGGCCGTCACGTGATGTATATGAGTTGCGATCTGATCGAAAGAAGGAAGTCTTAGGTGACGAAGCGACGGTTCATAGCTTTAACATAATGCTTAGGTTGATTTGGGAACGACATTGGAAAGATATGGAATTAGTCTCAATGGCAATGTATATAAACCGGATGCAGATTTGAAAACAGCTGTATGCTAAATTTTTCAGTTACTTTCAGTGCACAACCTGAATTTTACATCTCGGTATTTAATCGAACGCATCTTATTGAGCATGACACGATTAACGCATTTAAGATGTAAAACGAATAAGTTATAAAGATTAAAGATTAATAAGATAAAGAGTAGCTATGCCAGAGGCATAGCTACTCTATGCCAAATGTCCGCTATTTATCCTCTCCCCAATGGCGAATGACATAACAATTAACAATCTACGAGTACAAATATTGAAGATTAATTATCTTTTTCTAAAAAATGAAACCAAATTTTTACTCCTTTAAATAGTTATCGACGCAAGAAATAATTTTTGATTCGTCGGGCATAATTAGCGCGAGGCCGCGCAATCATTCCGGTCTGACAACTAGCAAAATACCAATCACTTAAAATTATTGAGGTTAACTTCTAAATTCCCGTCACCAATAATTTTTATTTCATCATTTACCGGGTCGAGACTGCAAATAGAAGAATTTCAATTGTCCAAAATTTTAGAGTCTACCGAAATGATTTGACGAACAAACTCTTTTATAATTTAATGAATGTGGATTTTCTGAATCTTGATATGGTTGGAGCGTTTAAACATTCAAATTTTCAAAAGTCTGAACCGCGCTGCAAACTCGAGGTTCAATATATTGTAATATATTGTAACTAAAATAATTCGTACTTCTCCTCAGAGTGCATGAGTTTTAATAATGTGCACAATTTGATTGGCTTCTCATCCGAAAGCTCTTTTGACGTTTCAATTCTCCTTAGCCTGGAAATTCTCATACTCACTGGCAGTTTTTCTTCATACAGCTTCCTTAACGTCCTGAACTTCTTAGGCTCAATGGTGTTTTACCTCAGTTACTTTCCGACAACTCTCTGACTGTTTTCAGGCTCAATGGCAGTTTCACCACATAATTTTTCCTTAAGTCCCCGAAGGTATTCAGGCTCACATGCGATTTTACCTTTCCTCTTTCGCCAACTCATTGGAGTCCACTAGCGATTTTACTTCATCCAGTTTTCCAAGTCTACGCAGATTTTCAGAACATCTGGCGGTTTAATCCTTCCAGGGGCCATACTTTCAAAACTCGCTAAGTGAACGTAAGTACTTACGCTCTATTTTATTGTCACAAAAATTACTAGATTGCTTAAGTCGCAAGTTTACCAGGAATTTAAAAGCAAAGAAAACAGCCAGAATATTAACCATTTCTTAAGAATGAAAACTTATGTGTATTTGTTTTTATTTTGTCAATTTATGTTTTTATCTTCGATGTGAATTTAGTTTTCTAATTGATTCTTATTTTCTTATAGGTTTTGAACTATTTTATTGTCTATTATTGGTGGATTTTCCTTGAAAGGCCATCAATGATTGACTTATGAACTTACGATCTCTTAACTTTTTTTGAAAGTATGGGCCTGGCAGATTCCGATGTCCCAATTTGAGCACGATGAAGTAGATCACTGAGAGGTATTTAGGAGTGAAGAAGAGTTCTGGGCCCATACCTTCAAAAATAAATTAAGTGATCTTAAGTTCATCAGTCAATCATTGACGGCCTTTCAAGCAAAATCCACCAATCATAGACAAGAAAATAGAGCGTAAGTACTTACGTTCACTTAGCGAGTTTTGAAAGTATGGCCCCAGCTGTTCGACATGGTGGATTTACTGTAAGCAAGAGAACTGTGTTCGGCCTCTACGATGCTTTACTGTTGTTTGTGTGTCGGGAACGGCATTTAAATTGACTCAGTGACGCCTGAACTTTGCGAGATTGCCTGCTTGGTCGGAGCAGCAACACTGCCACTCTGCATGAGTACAAACTTGTACGTCGTAAAATTCAAATAAACTACCCACGTGCAGTTCTAGCAAGTAATCAGGAATAAATTAACTTAGGAGTTAACACTTTCTTTCATTTCCACTTTATACATAGGATTAAGAGCAGAGCAGAAATGCAGGTAGGGTGTATGGCAGCAATGAAGGCTGAGTGGAAAGCAGAAATAAAAGTGGAGCGAAGAGTACAAATGAGACTAGCAAAATAACTGACTATTTAAACAGCTTGAGTCGCTTCCAGGAATGCAATTTCGTATTCATGTTTTTCCTCAAATTTGCTTAGTTTTCAGCAAGCGGCGAATTACGTGAATCTAGGACATTCCTTTAAGTGAAATCATCAATACAATCTCGATTCTCATAGATAATTAATAAATATTTATCTATCGCAAGATAATCAAGTACTTTAAGGGCTAGTTATTGGTCATGTAATGTTATTGATATATGATATTATTGATATGACGAATTATGCGAAGAGAATTAGCTAATAACTTGCTTTAGAGGCAAAGAGTAATAAAATATCCAGCGTATAATCGGAACAATTGACGCATTTTGATGAAAATCTTATAAGGTACACAATTTAACAATAGCAACTTAATGTCGTCATTTGTATTCCTCAAGATATTATAAGGAAATTAGGTTGCCAATAAAAAATACGATAAATCAGTTACACATGTTTTTATTATTAAACTTTTTCTGCACAATGTCAGTGAGTTACTGGATCAGAACTGTTTAATCTTAATTGTCTGTACAAATAAACTTCCACTGCACTCGCAGCTTCGTCAGACACGAGTGAAAGCCCACTCCAGTCCAATACCTTTCTCCGCAGCTTTGGACAGCAAATTTTCTTTTAACGTTGTCGGGAAAATTTCTTTCTCAAACCACAGTCGCTTGACGCCCGCCAACGCAGTGACGGCGCGCAGCAACTTGGCCGCTCCACTGTCGCCCAGGTCGCAGGCTGGCAAGTAGATTTCGGTCTCGCTGTAATGAAAATTAAGACAGTATGTTTCTATGTCATAATCACTTTTTTGCAAAAAAATACAAAAGATCATATGTAAATTCGTACGTCAAATATTCAGTCACGATTCCATGGGACGGTTAGGGTTAGATTTACATTGAAAAATATATGGTGGGAAAATTATTGCACTCTCAGAGGGACGATTTCTGGATCAATCCTTACGTATCGAAAAAATTTTTTGATGTTCTGACCCTATTCCAGCTTTCGTCACAAAATCCAGTTTGAATTCGCCAACTTGACGTTCGACAACTTATTGCAATTCAAACATGGGCAGCCACAATGACCATTTAGATTGTAAAAAAAATTATATATGCATAGAATTTATAGAATTTGTGGGTTTAACCTTTTTTCGGGGATTAATTTCTCCAGTACAGTAGTGAACCAGAATAAATCTTTGTCTTGCAGTGCCACGACGTGAATGCATAGTGTTTTACCAGCATTAAATCTTGTTAGATCGTCGACAGCCGAAAGTTTCCGTGATACACAAACATCTGCTCAGACAAAATAAAGGAATTTGTTCATCCTCAAAGTAAATAATTTTTCTTCCTCAACACCTATTAAATATTCAGTCGTTGAAATAGGCACAATTTTAGTTAAAATGAAAAAGCACCATTTTAGGTGCTTCATATTGTTCAGACTACGCTACCCTAATTTTTTGCCAATAAAATCTTTGTTCTTCTACCCCTTCATGAAATTGAAGGCAACCTTTCCTTGAACACATCAAGTCATTGATTAACGGTGACGTGATAATGTCAGTAGGAATCTATGCTGAACTTATTTACTCGACTAAGGGTTCAACTCCAGTTGTCGTTTTTGGAAAATAACTTATTTTCGAATTGATACTGTTACGTATTGTTCTAGGTTCATTAAATGATCGAGCATAAACTTCTGAACAAACGATCAAACACTGTCT
Organism: Hyalella azteca; assembly: GCF_000764305.2. Lineage (NCBI taxonomy): Eukaryota > Metazoa > Arthropoda > Malacostraca > Amphipoda > Hyalellidae > Hyalella > Hyalella azteca. The sequence continues at coordinate 28,702 of NW_025938925.1, read as the reverse complement.
TGAAAAAATTTCATGAATGCTTGAAGCATCAGAGGTACTTTCTTACTTCAACAGTATTGATTGTAACTGATAGAATATTAGGAATACAATGTGAATATTATATTAATAATGAATGGGTAGATTATAATAATGGATTCCTGAACTCATGTCACGGATTTGGAAATCTTATACCATTAATATTATTTGAATAATGTACATTGTTTAAAAAATATGTTCATTTCAATACTTGCACTGTTCCTACAAAAAACAAGTTAGTGTAACTACCCCAAAAAAGTGATTTTTTACTCAGTAAAAATGCACTACCTAATTTTCTAAAAGAGCATCATTTTTTTCAGCCGACTATGTCCTACCAGTACAATCCAGCAACTTCTCACAAACAAACCAAGTGAATAGTTACCCGAATAATCTTGGGTATTTCAAGGTTTTCCTTAATTGCTATAATTTTTCCTCACGTCTATAACAATCAATTGCAGGGCTGGCGCTGAAGAGGTCCACGTCCGAGGCCGTTTCAAGTCGAAGGCCAATTTTACGGAGGCGCTTGGCCCCCAAATTCTGCAGCGTGCATTCTCTCATGTGGCCCATGAATGAGAGCACGGAAACCCTGAATAATTCAATGAGATATTAATGAAAAAGTTATGTAGGCATCAATACTAACATGCATTGCCAAATAAATGTATATCCTTAGGTCCCAGCAAAAGTTTCAAATTTATCTTTTGCCCTCAAGTCATATTTTACCTATTAGCTAGAGCAAAGAAACCCTGGGTAAATAAGCGATAATGTAGAAGGGTTAAGTTTTAGAGCGATATTTTTTACTGTGTAAATATTTTCATGCTACTAACCCGGATTCACGTCGAACCTGGTCTTTTCCTAATCTATATCTCGCAATCCTCTCAATCTGATCATTGTCACAAATTCAGTTAAAAGCAACGGGCAGTTTCCTGGTGGACGATGAATTGAAAGAAATGAACCAACGTAAAAAATCGTATTACTCCTGGCGATTGCTCGTTCGCCACGTTGACTTAGGTTGATGAGTTAAGGCCATCGTTTTCGTATGACATCTGCATTAGTAAATGGATTTGCACGTTTGGGTTGATTTGTCTACAACTAGTTTCTGACAAAGAATATCAGCGATGAATTATTTACATGAAATATGATTTCATGTAAATATTAATATGAAATACATATGATTTACATATCTATACACGATAAATGAAATATATATGTTTCTATCCATTTATATCTATGGCTAACATGTTTACGTTGAAAAAATAGATAAAAGACACACACAGCATAAATTTTAATTTTCAAAATTTCCCTCTGCAATTATCATCGATCTAAAAACTACATAACCGCTTGTTAATGTGATAGAGTGCACACAACAGCACGATAAAATTTGGATGTTATTCGTTATTTCACAAAATAATTAAGTTACTGAGATCCTATATAGCTCATGATGGATTGTCATGCAAGTAAACCACCACGTAATGGATAAATTCTAAGGACTTTAATATATAAGGAATAATAGATTCTATAAAATCCCTTCAGATTTCGAAATAAACAATTCATACACATTAAAGCAACATATGAATTTGAATATGTAGTTCCCATAGAGAAGCTATGGAAAAACTTTATGTCTGAGATTCTGTCTGACGGCAATGTGAATACGGCAGACTGAGCGACTGTTAACATAAGCCAAACCTAAAATCTGCTAGAAGGCAGTAGATTGGGTGAAGAAAGTCCTTACATTTTGAAATGTGAATTAAAATCACCAAACCTCATTGCAAAATTAAAGAGGGTAAATGCTATGCTAACACTAGTCTCTAGTGTTGATATTATCATTTATAAAAAAATACTAACAAGCTTGATTCTATACAAATCAGTTATCAATAATTATTTTGAACGGACCCATATCCTTCTTTGATGAAATGTTCCAACTTGGCGCAGTCAGCAAGTGGAGTTTCCTTGGCCCAGAAGGAATGCAATAGTTTTATTTTGACTTGATGTCCTCCTTTTCTGTTGAGTGTTTATGGTTACAAGTGTTGAGTGTTTATGGTTACAAGTGTTGAGTGTTGCGAGGGCTTTACGGACTTCATATTCGCCGTGTATGGTCCAGCTCTCGCCATTCCTCAGGAGCTCTTCTGGTAAAATTGCAGTAGTGGCTTCTTGAAGATATTGGAAGTTTTCTGCGGGCAGGCCAAACTTTTTATATATATAAAATTTAATTTTAGTTGTTAACGTTCACATAGCAAAAAAAATATCATAGTAAAATAGCTCAGGACTAAATATACTGGATGATGCTGAACGTAAATACATATAATCACGTAGACAAGCAGACCATTATAGTAAAAAAATTCATTGTTTTTTTTAATATATCTTCAATGAAGAGCGTACAAGACCGTTAGAATTCGTATTAACATCATGTGAGGCCGGTTGATAATAAAATAATAAGTGGTTATAATTCTAATAACATTGTTAGTTAACTTGCCTTGAATTTATCTTCCAACTTTGCCATGTCAGAACATGTGACTTTAATTTTCTTCTCCATGTTCCTGTGCTCTTCAGCTGCTCTGGAAATAAGTTTACATAAATGCCAGTAGTTTTCTTGTACAGTCGCAGCATCTGGTTGCTCCTGTAAAACTCTCCCGAATTCTCGTAGCTGCAGCTGCTGTTTGGTGAGATGCGTTTTACGTAGCTGCAGATCATCTAAAATTCTGCCAGCCTCATTCGTCAATCGCAATCCTTCATCGCAGTCTTCTATGCTTTTTGTAAGCGACTTACCAAACTTTGTGCCTGCCTGCCTCCAAAAATCGTTTTGTGTCAGTTTCGGTGACATTTCCTGGCGAAACATTTCACTCGCCTCGACGATTCCATGCGCGTAATGCAGCTCAGGGCAACTCTTGCAAGTTGCCACTGGACACTTGCAGCACCAGTTCTCTAACAAATGCCCATGAATAGAACAAAAATCATACAAAAAGACTTCATCTATCTTGTTTTTGTTGCATGTATATGAATTTGTATCTTGTTCTCTTTCACTGTCGCTCTCACTCCCGCAGGAATCTTGGTCTGGAGGCGTGGATGGCTCCTGGCAGATGGTGCATGGGTGACCGCATGGTTGCATTGCGACTTTATTTCTATTGATCGTAATTGATTTCACATCACTTAGGAACTTAGTTATTTTCGTCATGGACGTATTTATAAGTTTGGAAAACATTCCTGCATTCTCCATTTGCTTGTTAAACTAATTAGATGATCACAACCAAAACACAGTTATGATGTTGTGTCTGTCTCAATTGTTGCATGGAAGGTCACACAGTCACATCTGAGCAAAAAAATTAATAATCGTAAAATGTTTCAAATAATGACATATTTGAATCAAAATACATTTTCAAGATTACGAGGTATCCGTCAGCCCTAAATGCCCGATAAGCGTAAAAATTATATTGCAACTCGAAGCATTATTTCCGGGGCATGTATAAACGTTTAGATTTTCATTGACTTTATTCAGGTATAAAAGATGTAAATAAAGTGTATTTGAAGCCGCCGATATAAATCAAGTAATATCTAAAATTTCTTTCAAAACATTATCTACGTTTAGCAGTAAACAGCGCGTATCGTGTAAAATTCTGAAATGTTACACATTATTTGATACAATGCTGGATAGAAAAAAATTATATTTAATTGTTTTTTCATAATTTCGATCGCAACCGTCTGGATTCCACGGCTGATTCCACGAGCGTGGGGGTTAATCGGAATGTATTTGGAACATCCAAAATAATTAAATATTTCCATATCCCGATAAAAATTAGCTGAATGGCTTGCAAACCTCAGCTGCACCTGACAAACGAAAGATGACATCTACCGTCAAGCATTCGCTCACTAATTGTGGTTCCTTTTAAAAAAGAATTACAAAAATTCGTCACTGCCTGCATGTTGTAAAGGCAGGAGATATAAATTATCCTGACAATATATAACAAAGATGATTGCAATTTATGACAGCCTCCACCCACAGTATTTTTAAAAACTTGTATTGTGCATGACATATTTTGCTCCGCTCATTGATTGGAAGGCTTCTGGCAGTAAATTTGTTGTTATCTATATAATCAACCACTTTATATATTAATTATATAATTATTTCAAAAGTTAGAATTATAGTGTATTGTGGCTTATTAACTTTCATAATTTCCAAACTGTGGTGGGTGCTCAGTTATAATGTTATCTTATATTTTGTTTTCATTTCACCACTATTTATGCAAAAAAATTTTATATTGATGTTGAATGATAGTAAATCATTGGAATTTATATTGTAATTATTGGTCAGAGTATGAATGGAAATTTTGTGAAAAGATCAAGCCACTTTGTTGTACGTAAAATTCAAAGCTTTAATGGTTCAAATCTTGGCAGAGCACATGCATGGTTTCCATTAAAAATTTTTAAGAACTTTAATTTTTGTATCTATGTGGGGCTGAAAAATTATGCTGGCACACAAAACCAAATAATATCCGTTGAATTAATAGTTTCAATTTTTCACTTCTCGCAACATATAAAACCATTTCACCAATATTTTCCTGACGTTTTCTAAATTACAACATTTAATCCTTTATAGGTTACAGAATTTCCTGAGATAAAAACATACACCAGGGGCCATACTTTCAAAACTCGATAAGTGAACGTAAGTACTTACGCTCTTAATTCTTGTCCATGATTGGTGGATTTTGCTCGAAAGGCCGTCAATGATTGGCTGATGAACTTACGATCTCTCAACTTTTTTTTAAAGTATAGGCCCAGGCATTTGCTTTCATGCCGCGCCTCTATACCATCGACGAAGCTATTACACTGCACACTTGCGTATACAAGGCAAGCTATAACGGTCTTATCTGTTATCAAATCTAAGTACTTGTGGTGCCGATAATTATCAACCGATGGGTTATATGGAAACGGTTTCTAATAAAATACTCTAAAGGGAATTTCAAAATACTACATACACAATACATCGTAGAGTTTTGATAAACCGCATAAAATTCTAATGCATCATGTTTCATATTTATTAAATTAAAACTTATCGGTCTCCTTACTTACTGAAGTCAAATTACTTGTCTAACAAGCTAATGTTTATAAGCAGAAGAATATTCGAACTGTTGACTGCACCATTTATCGTATTCTATTTACTCTCTTTGTATAGGTGCAAGGTGTAAAAATCACGTTTCTTAAAACACAAAAATTTATGCTCTTGGCCGTGAACATCTTTGGACTATTAGGATCCGAGTATTATTCATTCTAAGCAGAAGTATGTAACTTGAACTGAATTTCTGATGATTGTTTAGTAGACGAAATTCAATAAATCATTCACAGAGGATCAATTTACAAACCTTTGAATTTGCAAACTTTTCAATCGATAGGCTATGTAGCCGAAGGTTCTTCTTAAAGTAGAATGTAGGTAGTCACATAAAGTTATGTTAGCAGAAATTTAGATTTTAATGTAGCAATTGTAATCGAACGCATGGCGTCACAAAAATGGTGAACTCATAACGTCACTGAAATGGCGTGCGTCCCGAAATGAAGCACAATATGTTGGAACATCATTTATATTTCTTTCAATTGCCGCTAATTTGAGTGAGACGCTATGTCAGAGGAGATCATCTGCGTGTTCGTTCTATAATGGCTTTATCGGAAATTAAAATTCGTTGTACTTCGCATGATAAAACGTGTGAAACTAGAGGATGGGATTACCTGGAGAGACAAATGGCCTCTAGGAGAGATCAGTCCTGACACTCTGAAGGTGCGCTATATAGCCTGGGTATACGAGACCTGAATCTGCTTAGAAGCTTCAAAATTTTTTTGCGTGTAACGTGAGTGATGGTGCTTTGCGAAGTGCAGTACGAACTCTACACACTATTTTTTAGCGATTGATAATGATTGATATTTGTAGATTAGCTAGCATTTTTAGTACATTTTCTCATTTATGGAAAAAAGGCGCTATTGTGCTCGTCGTGTCCGTCCGTCCGTGACGGACGGACGTGAGAAAATGCGCTCTCTGTCACTCACTTCAGTGAGGACTGATCTATTTTGATGCATATGCACAGGCTTAAAATGGTCCAAACGGCGCAGCAATGTTTCATTGAAAAATTTTTTTTCTTTTTTAAAATGAATATAAAATTAATTGAAAATAGAAACTCAGGTATCAAGTCGAGTTTAAAGCATGCGAACAAGCTAAGTTGAGTAAGGCTCAGCCTTCCCTTACTGTAGTTTAAGTACAAATGATAATCAAAATTATTAGGCTACGTTCCCAAATTTATACGGCGATTTCATTATAGTCTAAGAAATTTTATTCCAGGAGTAAGTCAAGGACAGAAAACTCAACAGAGCCAAATAGTCAAGAGGAGAAACAACACCTTGGGTTCGGCCTTTAATAATTTAAATAGACCACGAAGGATGTCGAATATGAAATTCAAAATGAACATTCGAGAATCCCTTCTATCTGAATTCAAATTTCGATAAAGGGAAGCAACACATACGGTGAAATAGTAAATGGTAAAGTACGAGATGAGGTTAATACGAATGCAAACTCTGTCCAGTGACCCAGGGTTGCCAGATCGCCTGAAAAACGGCCAAGTCCGTGCACAAAAAAGGCCGAAAAAGGCTTTTAACTCAATATATACTACAATATTTGTAGGTTCCGATGTAAAAAATTTATATTTTCATATTTTCGCACTTTTCAAAATTTAAGAAGGAAGTACTGCCATCATAAATTTTAGCCGGCCAACGCAATCGAATAAAACTAAATCGCTGAATCTGTCCCGAAATAAACCCTCTGGCAACCCTGCAGTGAATGCTCGATCGACGAACTCTGCTCCTGAACAAGGAAAGAACGGCGAACGCAGACCAAATAAGATGAATTGAAGATCTAAGATCCTATAAGATTACTTCAAGCAACGTCACAGTTGTTATACATCAACACTACGCTGATTCACATTAAGCCATATTAAAAGCCTGCTCGTCGAATTTTGTAATCCATTTGTACTAAATATTAATTGAACAAAAAATTAATTATGAGTCTTGTTAAACTAGAAAATGGGAAAATGATTTCGAATATTATTCATTGTTTAATAAATAATTTTAAAATCACGTATTATATAATTTCGTATTCAAAAGGAACAGAAATACTTTGAACTTGTATTCTACATTATACTCATAGGCTTGATCTACATCATTTTAATTATAGACGTATTGGGTGCTTCTGGCCATATATATATGTGCACTTATACCCAGATCAAAAGGCTCAGGCTGCTGACGCTATACTTACAACGGCACTAGAAACGATAAAGTGAGAATGTTATGAGACTTCCTTCAATAAATGTCGCCTTCTCATTACAAAGAAGCCCATTGCCGAACTTCTGAAAGAAACGAAAACAAACAAATCACAACTGAAACCTTAGAGGTTAAAGTCAATCTCCAGCGTTTACTGGAGTGATCGTATTGTCGAAGGATATTTCAATTACATTTCATAAAGAATTATGAGAGTGTCATATATCGTTGAAGCCAAAAGTTATTTCCATGTAATTGTAATTAATCGATGTTGATCCTTGTAGAAACCACGATATGTTTAAAATTTGTATACAACTAATTTCTTATTAGATTGGACCGAGAACCAAACGTCCTATCATATTGAAATAGTCTCGCCTTGAACTGAAACTTAAAAATTCGAATTTATTTAATAATTTCGTTGGATTTTTAGGTTCAGATTTATCACATTTCCGTCAAACTGATTGATATACATGACTTCGCAATTCCACTTAACAACAAAGTTACTATTCTTCTTATCGCGCAGCATTTAATGTACAATTTTGGAACTGTTTATTATTGAGTTGAGGTTAAAAATGTTTATTATTGAGGTTATGTTATTAGATGAAATTAAGAAATCGCAGTCATATTTGTGGACGGAAAATGTTCAATATTCTGATCCCAATTTCCTCGAGAGATATGGAGAAAGGAAAGATTTGAATGCGGCATTGTAAACTTTATAAAGCAATACAAACGCGTAATGCCGGAGACAACTGCCACAGTTGTATTGAAATTCATGCACCAATATACTGTGAATGAGCGATCGTCTAAGATAAGAAATGATAGGTATTGCAGGTAACAGACACGAGTGTCATAGCTTGATTTTGATGTACATCTTACAAATTTTGGTATCTCTATTTTATATTGTTTTGTCGAATTTATTTAGAATGTGTGTCCAATACGTACAGATGTTGATCGGCGACATCACTATTCAATCCACAATAAACTTTAACTCATAGCGCATCCACACCTTTCCCTACAATATTTATTTGATAATTAAAATTTGAGAGAAGCGGTCAGAAACCACACCATTGAATGCGGTAAAAATATTTACCTTTTTAGATCCTGAGCTTAACTGAGAGTTAGACCGTGCCCTTAGTGATTTGAAAATCCTGTCGTTAGGCAGCTTTTTTAAACCATGACTTTAGTGTCTTGAAGATCTTCTCATTAGTTATGCAGTGAATTAACCCGTGACCTTTAAAATACTTGCAAATGTGAAGCAATGAGCTAAATCGAAACCGTTAGTGTCTTGAAGATTTTAGTGTTAGGTTACTAGTCAATTGACCTGCGACTATTAAAACGTCATCGTTAACGACAACCTTCGTATTAGTTGAACATAAATTAACCCTTTGGCCAAAGTGTCAAGGGTATGTCAATAGTCAATACATGACAGCACCACGATCAGCGGCTCTCAGCAAGCGAATTGCGCGCCGCCATAACTGTGGTTTAT
>NW_025938925.1:0-19769 GCF_000764305.2 Hyalella azteca | reverse complement strand
ACTCCTCCACCCTCACCTACCTCAGTCATCCGTTCCACCGTTGTTCTCAGTTACACAATTCTGCTGTTCTCAATTGGGTAGAGCGTCATGGGTTTAGCGCAGCAGGCGAATTCCTCAACTCTCCGTTTATTTATCCGTCCTTTTCCCCCCTCTGTTTTGGGGAGAAAGGAACGGCCTAGGCCAGTTCGGCCTAGCTAAGAGAAGAGAAAGCTCTCAGCTGCCTCCCAAAGTAACCGTGTGATTATTTTTTTGGAAATCATTAGATAAGTGAACAGATCGATGTCAGGAATGTAATTAAATAATTTTATCGACTTACACTTTAGTTTTATGGCTTTGTTCAATGTGCGAACGTATTTTTGAGCCAGCCAATATTTGAGTAAGAAACTAAATGATCGTAGTTGCAAATAATCATGAACAGTCTAAATGATCAGAATAGACCGGTGGACACTGTTCGCAGTGCACTGAATTTCTCCTGTCGGCAGCGAACGGTTTATCTATTAGTGAAAAATAAGCCGCTGTCTGCAGTGAAGATGAGAAATTTTGCGCTAACTCGGAAAATAGAGAGAATTTAAATACATAGTAATTAAAATGTTTGTCTCGACGTAACTAAAAAATCCATGCACAATTAATGTGCAGCTCATACTTCACTTTTCTCGCGCACCTTCGGCCACGTCACTACGCTGTCAGACGCTGCCGCTGAAATTTACACTGCTCTCGCCCAGTGTGCCGAGTTTAGAGTTGGAGCGTCCGTGAACGGGCCTCTTAAACAAAAACAAATAATACAAACCTAGAATATTCCTCCTCATTTTATCTCTTCAATAAATGACCATTTAGGAGAAAATTAATACGGCGACTTGATTAAATGATAAAGCTCGTCCAAAGAACTTATTTTAAATGAAGCACTACATCTACGATCAGACACTCAGAAAACTATGTTGGTGCGAGAGTACGGAAAAAATTATTAGCAATTTCACTCAACATAGACCACATAAGAAGCAGAGATTTACTTTTGCATGTTTATATAATAAAAACTCGATATATTTCCATTATCAAGGCTGATAAGTTATGAATAGTCAATAAGTGTACTATTGATACATTACTTTAATTTTTCACATAGATAATGAATTATCAGCACAAGATAAAATAACTGAAATAATGTAGGGATTAAACTTAGATATTGAGATATTTGAAAATAAATCAAATCATTGCACACAACATTCAACGAATGATGATAAATGTCTCTCGGTCGAAAAACTAATTCAGTTGCATAAGTTTCTGTGAGTTCAGTAATCGAATTTCATCAGACGCGAGTGAAGGCCCATTCCAGACCAATATCTAGTTGCGAAGCCCTAATCACTAAATTCATTCTCGCATTTGCAGAGAACATTTCTTTCTCAAACACAATTCGCTTCACGCTACTCAGTGCACCGATTATCAGCAGAATGCAGACTCCGTCGTAGGTCAGGCCGCAGGCAGGCAAGTAGATTTCAGTCTCGCTGTCACAAACATAAGATTAGTTCAATTCATTAAATGCTGTACATAGAATAGAAAATAGGTAATTGAAAGGCGATCGGTCAACATAAAATAAATGTTAGATAATTGGTGCAATAAATTATTGCCACCGAGATTTTTTAACGGGAGTCTCTTAAGAACTTTGTATACGTGTTGATAAGATNTGGTTGAACGTTGGAACACAGTATAATAATTAACTAGCAATTGAAATTAGTATTTTATTAGTACCACAACTATAAATGAAAATTCGGTATTATGGATTATATCATATGTATGTATAATATGTATTTTGGCTGGTGTGATTGGGGACCAGAACATACTTTTTATTAATAATTTTCTTATTTCTTACAATAAGCCGAACAAAATTTCTTGCTGGTGCTTCGAGATCAAAATATCTTGCTGGTGCTTTTTATTTGTTCATTCTTCATCTCCAAATTTCAATTTTAAGCTTTGTAATAACTCTTCACCTACTTGATGATAAATATTGAATATTCGAAACGTCGTACTCGAGTAAAATGTTATTTGGTAACCTGCTTTTTGATCTCCAAGCACCAGCAAGAAATGTTGTTCGGCTTATTGGAAAAAAAAACAAAAGAAAATTGTTTACAAAAAGTACGCTCTGGTCTTCAATCAAACCTGCATAAATGAAGAACTTCTGCCTAACTATTGTACACTAATAATATGTATTCATCTATGTATCAATAATATTGATAAAAATATGGAATTTATCAATGCTCATTGAAGAGCATAATGTACTTCAATTTAAAGCACGATCGGTAACTCTGGCATGGGCTGAGATTTTTTCAACATCATCATTGTCATTCGAGCTTTCGATGTTGCACCACAGAACGCTTGATGAATAATAATCTTTATAATAATCTTTATTATTCAGAATGGCTGAAACACAAGAAGTTACTCTCAATTTCACGAAAGAAAAATTATTATATAAGTATTGAGATCATAATAATAATAAATTATAGCGGTTTTAGCGTTTAGGAGGCCGTAGGCCTGTCGCCGATTCTTAACATCACAGAACATTCACATCATTTTGCGGTCTCGAACCCGCAACTCACTGCTACAATTCTGCTGTGCTTAACCGCCCGGCCTCCTCGCCGATTCTGACCAGAAACTGGCGCACAGAGCTGGGATCGAACCCGCGCCTCTCTGCGCCAATCCTGGTACTCTGAACTGTAACCACTGGGCCACCCTGCCCTTAAGATGATTAATGATGATTAATCAACGCAGAAATTTCGCTAGTCATTAATCTGATGATGATAGTTTCCGATCGATTACTGGATTTAGTGTAGGACAAGATAGGGGGGCTTAGTTATGTGCCTACTTCTCTACGTTATGTCAAATGTGAGTGAAATCCCATTCCAGGTTAATTCTTGTCAATTTAGCAGCTGATTCTAATAGAACCTTTTCCGATGGCGGGAAAATATCTTTCTCAAACCAGAGTCGCTTGATGCCACCCAATGCTTTGACATCCTGCAGCAACTTCATGACTCCGCTGTCGGTCAGGCCGCAGGCAGGCAAGTAGATCTCTGTGTCGCTACCGTGCAAAAAAGGGTAAGATTATTTAATGATTGTCATCGGATAATAATAATTTCATTTATACTCTCGATGATGTACGAAAAGCTAATCGTGATAATACACCAGGCATCAGTAGCACCGTTATAGAAATAAGACAAACTAAAGGGGTTGATAATTCACTAGGATCGTGAATGGCCGAGATTAGATTTAACATTTAGATCGTAGATGGTTGATGATGGTTGATGGTTGATGATCGTAAATGGTTGATAATGCTTTAATAGACTTTAAGAGACGAGAAATTATGACTCCAATTCCCACCAATACAAGTGCCTGTCTGTGCAAATCAAATTATGAGAAGCACTGACAAAACGGAGGTAACAAAAAATGCCAAGAATATTGTGCAAGACACAATTTTCATTTTACGCAACCCATAATAGAAAGGATTGCGTTGTAAAAAACATGTTTTGGCTGATGTAAAAATGAATTTTTAAAAATTGAATGTCTTTCTCCATAGGAGAACTTACCTCTTGTCGGGGATCAACTTCTCCAATACTTTCGTGAACCAACTCAAATCCTTGTCCTCCAGAGCCACCACATGGATGCACAAGAGTTTTCCTCTTTTGATCTTTGTTAAGAAGTCGTTCGCTGAAACCCTCTTTGAGATGCAAATGTCTGTGAGAAAAATGTACGAGTTATTCTCTTATGTATCATAGAATTACTTGATAGTTAAAACCCTGAATTCCTTGAACTAGAATCTGATTGATAATCCATAGTTATTTTCTAGAACGTTGGGCCGGCGGCAAGTGTAATCGCACCGGACTTTCCAACTGAACGTAATTAGATATTATTTGTATGAGGCTTCTATTATTTTGCATAGCAAGCGAAGGTATTCACGTTAAAGTTTGATCTCAAGTGGTTCTGGATTACAGGTTGGGCAATCTACAGTGATGAAACTGCCAGATTTGATTTATTTGCCTGTGATGTGGACTGAGCGTAATAAAATCTCACTACGCGTGAGATTTTATTAGTGGCAACAAATATGAATAAATACCGCTTTTATTTCACGCTCAGATAACTTAATAAGACTTTTTCAAAATTTTGATGCACTTTTGCTCATTCGTCTGAAGCACTTTTGCTTATTTTTCACTTATGCTCATTTGTCAAAATTGTGATGCTTTGTCATTTTAACCCAATTTGACTCGGGAAATGGACATGTCCTGGGATATTAGTGCTAAACGGGTCAGGTGTATCACGCTTTGGACAATATTACCCATCTTTTTTCCTGAGTAAAGGTGCACGTGTAATATATTTTTTATTGAGTAATTATATCTCACGTCTATAGCAATCAATTGCAGGGCTGTCGTTGAAGAGGTTCACGTCAGACGCCGTTTCAAGTCGAAGGCCAATTTTACGAAGGCGCTTGGCCCCCAAATTCTGCAGCGTGCTCTCCCTCATGTGGCCCATGAATGAGAGCACGGAAACCCTGATTAATTCAATAAAATATTAATGAAAATTGTTATGCAGGAATGAATACTAGCATGCATTGGTTCGCGCATAATTTTAAACTCCGGCAAAAGCTGCAATTTTATGGCTTCTTCGTAGAATTTCGACAACTTCAATTCAACTATAGAATTGATATAGTGGCTTTCGATATATTGGGAGGTTTCAGGATAGTTGAATCACTTGACAAAAATTTGATGTTGGTAGAAAGCTGCAAAACTTACGCAGTATTCGAAGTTATGACTGTTAAGCACGATATTTATTTATTTTTTTTTTCAAAACCGTGATCGAGAAAGATAAGTGCAGCAAGTGAATAATTAGCGGCATTAGATATCGGCATCACAGTTCACTTACGTTTAAATGAGAGTCGTTAAATTTATTATTGCAATGCACTTTAAAAATCTGATTCGTGTCATTAACGAGGAGTCGACGAGTGGATAAGGTCACCAAGATTCAAGCAGGGAACTGTGATTTCGAACCAACAGTTCGTTGTGAAAATCCTGGTCGGACTCGATGAAGTTCCTGTGCAGCTGAGCTCCGTTATATTATTGGAGCGGCGAATTTCAGATTCAAGGCCTTTAATTGCTAGCTATAAAATTCTGCTGAGTAGATAAGACAACAGTCAAAACAAGGCCTTTTCTCTACCGCTGACACGAATAATATAATGAAAAATTGCACATACCCATATCCTTCTTTGATGAAATGTTCCAACTTGGCGCAGTCAGCAAGCGGAGTTTCCTTGGCCCAGAATGAATCCAATAATTTTATTTTGACTTGATGTCCTCCTTTTCCAAGCCGGAGAAGAAGTTCAGATAAACTTTGTATGGGTTTGTCGCCAGTGGAGATGACCACGACTGGCCCTGAAGGTTTATGGTCAGAAGTGTTGAGTGTTGCGAGGGCTTTACGCACTTCATATTCGCCGTGTATGGTCCAGCTCTCGCCATTCCTCAGCAGCTCTTCTGGTAAGATTGCAGTAGTGGCTTCTTGAAGAGCTTTGTACGTTTTCTGAGATGTTTGAAAATTTTGAACCATTAAATCAATTAAAAACAATTATGTTACGCTACAGCCTGTTTTACTTTCTATTCTATTACATTCTATTCTATGTATTCTATTTACTGAAGTAGAAGAGTCATGATCAAATCAATAAAACTTTCTATTTCTACTAAATTCACATTTAACAAGTCAATTTTAATGCAAAAATTCTTCAGAGCCTGTGATGAATATCATTAAATTTGCGATTCATCAAGGAAAAACACAAGTAAAAATAAATCTAATTTAGTCTTTGGACAAAGAGGCAAGCAGCAGCCCAATACAATGAAGAGTTTATTTATGCTGATGATATTGTACTCACCTTTAATTTTGTCTCCAGCTTTGTCATGTCGAAACACATGGCCTCTATTTTCTTCTCGAGGTTCTTGTATTCTTCATCAGCTCTGGAAATTATTTTACACAAATGCCAGTGATTTTCTTGTAAACTCGCAGAATCATGTGACTCCTCCACAACTCGTGACAATTCTCGGATATGATGTCGCTGCTTGAGAAGATGCGCTTTACGAACTTGTAATGCATCAGCAACTTTTTGAGCCTCATTCATCAATCGCAAACCTTCATCGCAGTCATCTATGCTCTCCTTGACTGACGTTTCAAATTTTGCACCAATCTGGTTCCGAAAATCAACTTTAACAAATTTCGGTGCCATTTCTTGGCGGAACATGTCGCTTGCAACAACAACCCCGTGGGTATAATGCAGCTCAGGGCAACTCTTGCAAGTTGCAACTTGACATTTGCAGCACCAGTTCTCCAAAGACTGTCCGTGAATTGAACAGAAGTCATACAAAAAGACTTCATCAATCGAATTTACATTGCTGACCACTGAACTCTCGCCAATTTCTTCTTCGTATTTGCATTGATTTCGGGGTTCGGTTTCAGTTTGGCAGAAATTTTCGTTGAGTGAAGTCGACGCTTTTTGGCAAAGCACACATGGATGACCACACGGAAGAGCTAAAGATTGTCCTTGTCTGCTGTCTATTACTGATTTTACTTCATCTATTAAGCTAGATACTTTCAGCACAGATGCTGTTAAAAAATTCGATGCCATCTTTGCTGGTCTTCGAATGTTTGCCCAATTCACTCAGAGATCAAAAATAAAAGGAATATTACTTCGAAATATTACTTATTAAGTTATTCTCTGTTGTTAGTCCTTTGATGCCTCACAAAGCGTTTCAATATTGAATCTATTCTCTCCTTCCTTCCATCTTTTAACGCAAAACATTAAAATCAATAATTATACAATAAAATTTAATAAATGCAGAATTAACTTAATAAATGCTCACATGCTTTATTACACGTAACTGTAAGTAAGATTGCGCTATAACACGTAAGAACACCTCGTCTACAACTGTTGCACTAAATAATCGAATCCGCATTCTCGAGTACCAGATCGCGGGTTTCTTCTGATAACAAATCACTAAAATTGCGTCGAAGATAAGATTAAACTGATGTGGCTTCACCTGTTTATATTCATAAGTTCCAACCAATCAGCGGTTTCCGATAGCGTGCATTACGTTTATTTAGATAAGAGACGGTATATTAATGATAGCATAAATATTGCGTTTAGCTAGCGCTAATGTCAAACTTTGTCTTAAATTTCATTTATTTAATGTCATACTGACTTGCATTTTATACACTCTAGTTTTGCGCGTGTATAGTTTGACCAGATTAGATCTCAAATTTAACTGAATTTCCACAATTCATATCAGCAGAAAATTATGTGTTTTCGCAATTACACGATTGACCATTTTGTGGGGGTAAGTAGAACCAATAACCGTTCTCGTTTCATTAAAATATATTGTATGCGGACAAAGGAAATACTGCCACTTGGAATTTTCAACGGGACCACATTAGTGTTGTAATAAAATTTTTTGGTACATTAATTTCAGCAAAATTCACCGGAGAAACCATCAAAAACTGTACATTTGTACATCTAATACAAAATGTTCAGTTATTTAAAATACCAGTGCTAGTTCCATGCCAGTATTAAAGTGCATCACTGAATTGGGCTGCTTATCTCAATCTGATAAATTACGTTATATGCGGCAGAAATGAATTATTCATCGGCATAAAATTTTTATTGACCATCAGTTTCAACCGCATAATCTTTGCTGTGACAACTCGAGGCAATTCCAACTCAACAGCTTTGTGCATCCTATAATTGATTCACAACAAATGGTCAATTCACAATGTATGGTCAATTGACAAGTTAATTTACTTAAAAGTCTCTCAGAATTTTTATGAAATTTTAAGTCTAGGACAAGCTCCCAAAAACAGACAAATCCGATGACAGGCATTTATATTTGTCAGGCACACTCTTCCCGTGCTAGGCATTTCACGCAACGAGCGTTTAATGACTTTGATGAAAAATGCCTCCTAATAGGCGGATATCCCAGTTAAAATATTGAGCCGAGACCGGCGCCGTGTTTAGCCGGGCTGGTCGCGCTTTAGCAGGATGGAACCGTGAAACTATAACCGGCCATCTATCCCTAAAACTGCGCTGCCCCATGGCTAATATAGAGACAAATTCTAACAGCTCGACAGGGCCGGAACGCTGCGCTGTTTTAGCGCTGGTGCTTGGGTTGCCCGGCAGCGAGCTGAACAGAGCAGCTAAGCAGGCCGTGCATCGGGGGGTTTTGAGAGAGGGAGGAGGGGTAGGGGTTGGAAACAGTGGCGGGAGAATGAACTTGATCCTCCATCTAGTTCATTCGCATAGTACAACATTTTGGGTCAATTTCTGGTGCCAGTTATGATATTTATTTCACGTCAGTATTTTAATATTTTTAATTACGTAAGAATTTTATATACTCTTCCAGTTTTAACACGCGAACAGAAACGTTTGCGGTCATTCTTGCGTTGCTAAAGCGAAATACCAATCAGTTTATCATGAGAAAGTTTTCTAACTTGGATTTACAGAAAACGCGTTAATAACAGTAAATGCTAGAGCAAAGAAAATACCAAGAAAATTTACCATATTTTCAATGAAAATGTGTAAGCCAGCACCATCATCAGTTGAAAAAATTGTTTCGGTGCGACCTGATTGAATTGATTGACCTGCGTTTCGGTGCTGGTCTCCGAAACGTTTTCATTGAAGATATAGTGAATATATTTTGCGCTTTCTTTGCATTAAAACTCTTGGAGAACTTGCGATTTCAGCAGACTAATGATTTGCGTACGTTGTTAATTTTCCTATCAAACTATCGAATGACATGAAGCTAATGCACTAAGATATATTAATAAACAAATTTAGCTCTAATATTCACTTACATCTAACTGACGGGATCAAACGAATGGCTACTTTGTTCATTTATTGAAATCAGTGTATTATGAATAATATCTATCACGTTCAACCACAAATATACGTAGCTATTCCTCGATTTGCTAGATGATGGTGAATCATTTGTTCCGTATTATAGTTAAGTAGTTCATAGAGCCTTGGATGGTAAGGTGTCCGCGCGGTCAAGCCGGTACAGGCGTGGACTACGACGCGGAGGATCTGCGTTCAATTCTTGGAGCTGCCGTCGACGTTTATAGGTAGTTCATAGCTGTAAGTAATTTTATGTGTATATGTCCTCGATAATTGAATTTGTTAGGTTCGAAATAACGTTGCTAAATTCAATACGATGTGAATGTGAAAAACCAATGTCTATACAACCTGTTCTTGCAATAGAGAAGTATAGGTGATCTCAGAGAGAGAAGGAAAAAAATTTTTAAATCGTTGTTGACAAACGGTAACGCGTAACTGCCGCGTACACTGCCAGAGCCGCCCCAAAGCGGGCGTTGGGCAGGTTTGAGCAGGCGGTGCTCAGTAAGGGCTGCGTGATGGCAGGACAGAACACACCTGGGCAGGTACTCAGAGGCTAATTAGCGCTGATACGCGGCTGGCGATATCGTCTCTAAAGCGGACATTTCTGCTCTATCGCGGCTCTGTCGCGTATCTACGTCGGCTCTGCAGCCGGCGACGGCCTGCTCTATTCCCTGCCCTAAATTTTAACTGGGTATTATAACTAATTTGACCCTTTATTATCACTTATTTGATATGTAATTATCACCAATTTAATCCATAATTATCACCGATTTGATCAGTTATTATATCTAATTTGACCCTTTATTTTCATTAATTTGACATGTAATTATCACAGATTTAATCCATAATTATCACCGTTTTGATCATTTATTATTATAACTAATTACATCCGTTATTAACACCAATTTGATCCGTAATTATCACTGGTTTGATCCGTAATTAGCACCGTTCTGATCCGTGATTATCATCAATTTAATCCATAATTATCACTAATTTAATCCATAATTATCACCATTTGATCTGTAAGTATCACCGATTTAATCCGTAATTATCACTGATTTGACACGTAATTATAACCAATTTGATCCGTATTTATCACTAATTTGATCCGTAATTATCACCAATTTCTGCGTCGGCGTTAACATTTGAGTGCATGGAAGGTACGTCTCAAACAGCTGGAGCTGGTTACACTCACAGAAATTAGGAGTCTTTGTCCAAGTCGCAATGCACTTTTCGTTCTTCTGCGAGTTTCCCTTACCCAGTTTAGCTCTGCAAAATCGCGTATCAATGCTACGTAATTTTCCGATGTTCGTATTTTGGCGTCAAGATGCCGCTCAGCGCGGAGGTCGTTTACATAGACGTCAGTATCAACAAAATTATCTATGTGTATGCATAGACATCCAACTAATTATTAATTAAATAAGTATGCAGGTCAGCAGGGTCTAATACTGTATGAGGTTCAAAACTTAAGATAAATATATGTTTTGAATGCATTGTAGTTGTTACCATTGTTCTCGTACTAAAATGGTTCATCAGTGTCTGATCCCCGAGTCGAAATTCTATTTATCAAATTTAAATCTACAGTTTCCGGTCATAGTTACAGGATAATTTAACTCACCTGTACAGTATCCTGTCATTATAAAAGGATATTTTCACTTGCATGTAAACCTGTCATAATTGTAAGATATTCATACAGATGTTAGATGTATATATAGTATCCTGACTTGCTTGGAGGATATATTTAACTACATGTACAGTGTCCTGTAATTATCAAAGGATATTTTTACTGGCACGTAATCCTGTCATAATTGGACGATATTTATATCTACTTGTATAGGATCTTGTCATTATAGGAAAATATATTTTGTGTTCCTATTTAACTTAGTATATTTTTGTACCCGGTAAAGTATGCGTGTGGAAAGGATATGGTATTATAGTGAAAAATAATTTTTTTTACTTCATCTTCCTCTTCAATTTAGCTGAAGGAGGTTTCTAGTGCAAACAACAGCAGTCGTAGCTTTAATTAAAACTTGCTAACCTTGAACATAACCTGGAATGGTTTGAGACATCGCTTGCTTTATTCATAATAATGATAAAATAAAAACTTAATGTAATTTTCATTTTACAATAATTATAAATTTAACAAAAGATGTATTATACGCAGCATGGCTTTTTCTTCCGCATAGGTGGTGATTGTAGCAATGCATTGTATATATTGTCTTGTATAGATAATATGAAAAAATATTTTATTTTTCATCGTCTGAAAATTTGGAAAAATCAAATTAATAATTATTATATGTTAATCCCATTTTATTTGTTTCATTTCATCCTGCCTGGTCCAGTGATTTACAATTTCGTAAAATTGTCTTAAATAAAATAAAATCTGGTAGAATCTAATTGGAAAGACCAAATTGAACGTTGTTTATCAATCTATTATAATAGAAAATTCATGGCAAAATGAATGAAGAATATAAATGAAGAAGTTGACGTAAAAATACAAGAATAATCGTAAAAAAGATTGACCCAGAACTATAATACCTGCAAAGCATATAATCTAGTGTATGTTGTATTATCTATTATCTATTGTATTATCTATTTATTCTTATCGAGAGAAATATATCTTGTTTCATCTACTGTACGGAAAATGAGATTTAAACAAACTGAAGAAAATAAAGTTAAGATTGCACAGTATAGCAAATCGCTCACGTATGTACAACCATAAATTTCAAAACAATATGACATGAACCAATAATTAAATTTATAAATGAAATGTCTTGAAACAATGTTTGAAACCGCATTAGATTAAAAAGTAATGACTGAAATAAACTTTTTAGCGCAAAAATCTTTTTCCTAGCGAGTTTTTTTAGCGCATTTTCTCATTTATGGAAAAAATGCACTATTGTGCTCGCCATGTCCGTCCGTCTGTCTGTCCGTCTGCCTGTCCGTCCGTCCTTGACTTCACGTTTTCGTCGACGAGAAAATGCGCTCTCTGTCACTCACTGCAGTGAATACTGAGTTATATTTTTTGCAGCAGAAACGAGCAGTGGAGCGACGATCGCACTTGCTACGGCGATATTACAGAGGGAGCACCGCGCACTTCTGCATGTGGCTTGTGACTATGAACTCTTTCTTATTTTCATTCCGTTAATTTTAATTCTTATTATATTAATTTGAATTTTATAATTACATTATCAAACTTATAAATGTGAAATAAGACAAAATAACCTGCACCGATTTGCATCAGATTTCGTTATCACACTTAGAATTCATAACTACGACAAGGGAAACACTCTAAAACTTTGCAAAGTAATTGAAATTAGTCCTTATTAATGGATAATTGCCTATATAATCACAAGAAAAAGTACCAGAAGAGAACTTTTTAATGAACAAGGTAGAAGCTGTCAAGAACAATTTTCTCTCCCGATGTGCCTGAAATTCGGAAATCATTTTCTAAGCCGAAAAATTATTTAATCGAATCCTTAACCAACGTTTGAATCACACTGAGTGATGAACACTTGACGATATTAGCTACCCCTACACTGCAGGGTTAGGTAGAACTATACCATGACTATGTCTCACAACATTAATATACCATTGACTTTAATTACCATATTACAACCAATATACCAGCTATTTTCTGAATACCATATTAAAATAGATAACCATGAAGTTTGTTTAGTCACGTACGGATTTTCAAATGTGGTTTTCACGGAGTCGTGGCAATCTAATCAATTTATTGTACGAGTACAATATCCATTCTATGTTTATTGAAAGTATGGATTTGCGCCCTGATCTACTTAATTGAATTTGATGTGACTTGAAGGGATACTCGAATGAATTTAAACGAATGAGAAGTGAATTCTGTAATGAAACTCACATTTTGTGCCCAATTACCCGTTAATTATAAATCATTGAACATCATTACAGGATACAAAATTTAATAATTTACTTATTTAATTTACCATTTAATAGGAACCAAACATGCGATTTAATAACTAAACTTGCAGAAAATGTTGTGGCAGTTTGTCCCTCTTAAGGCACATTGATACTAGTTTTTAAACTATTTCATGAAGTAATATAGAACATACTTTATGAATGTTCATTATAGCACATAAACATTTAATTTTACAGGGTTTTTCATTTGAATTTAATTTTAATCATGGTGGAACCTTAATAATAAGTAATGCAAATTAATCGCTCAAATATTTGTGGCCATTCAATTTACATTATTAGCATTTTTTGGCTATTAACTATAGAATCCGATCTAATCAGCTCATTTTGATACAAAATGATTATTTCCTATCCAATTACATCCTTGTAATTCACTCATACTTATCCAAATTAATTTCTTATATCTATTTCATTCTCCTTTATTCCAGTGAGTCGTTCCTATTTAATGCGCTATTTCTCATTCAGTTCACTCTTTCTTATATGATTCAGTCTTTCTTACCCAATTTATTCTTTCTTTTCCAGTGTAATCTTCCTTAACATTTCTGAGCTCTTTTCTTTCCAGATCATTCTATCTTATCCAGTAAATGAGAGAGCATGCATCAAATTACTGTATCAAAAGTCCATTACTCATAACAATAATGCGAGATTCATTAGCTAATGTGTTTTTTTTCTACCGTCGGGTCGTCCGGCCACGTTAAACTCTTCTGTCCACGCGACGCCTCAATGGTAAATACGAAACTTCAGCGTGCGGACAAAGCTTTATTGATCAGGCGCCATAGTTTCAAAAAAAGTTAAGAGATCGTAAGTTCATGAGCCAATCATTGACGGCCTTTCAAGCAAAATCCACCAATCATAGACAAGAAAATAGAGCGTAAGTACTTACGTTCACTTAGCGAGTTTTGAAAGTATGGCCCAAGTCCAATTATCTCACAGTCTGCACTGATCGCTGGTCTTTATGTTGCATGTATTTCTTCATTAAACGAATTAAAATAATTTTAAAATATTTTATTTTATATATCTTTTCATGTCTGTGCCTGGAAGTAGGCATATATTCATTTTAGTGTAGGAACTAATGAGAAATAATGTAGGTAGGATTATAGGAATGGGTCGAATTCAATAAAAAATATCGTTATTTAAAAATTAATATTGGTAAAACACGTGTGGAACATATATGCATAGCTTTCTACTTTATCAATATTCATCCTATGTTTGGAAAAGAGGAAGAAAAAGGAACTATTCAATATTCTAGTAAAAATTTGCTTGATTTCCGTAAGAATCTTTTCCGAATATTTAGCAATTGAAATTTTTTGCCTGAAAATGTATAACCGGTCAAATGAATAGTCCGAGAGAAAGCATTTCACAATATATTGGTCAGAAAATGTTCATAAAATTAAGGGTTACCAAAATAGAACTTGAGCTAAGGCAAACTTTTTTCAACTCACATGGACTTGAAATTCAATCTGAGGTCTTTTGGCAGCGAAAAATGCATCTTCGTTATAATTTTTCATGTCCAAAAGTTGTTCGTTACAATTCGAATAGCCAAGAGCCGAGCAGTATTTTCTGCCTTGTGATTCTCAAAGACGGATATCCTAAGCTAAAATGAAGGTTTTTAAGACTTTACCCTTCAGTTGGGACAGGGGAGGTGAACGCTAGAAAAGTTCACGTGTCAATCATCGAACTTGATGCTCTCTTCCACGGATAAGTTTTATATCAGGTCTAACCTTCTTAAATCTTTAAACCTTCATTGTATATATATATCTTTAAACCGTCCTCTTAAATCTTTCGAACAAACATTAACACATTAATTATGAGTAATATTTTACACAATGTAAATAACGAAACGTGCATACAAAATCGTTCATTACATTGAATGTGTACTTTTTTTGCACGGGCTTTTTGTTTATTAAAGGTTTTTCCTTCAATATTGGAGCAATTCAGTTGATGGGATTTTAATGATTTTTCATAAGACAAATTCAAATGTCAAAAATAGGGAAATATATTATTAGTATTCATAAAATACTCCAAGGTTTAAATGATTGTCATAACATACGACAGTGCTTACCATTGATTTATAAATAATCTACTCTGAAGTCTCGTTTCAGCGGACGCGTGGCAATAAAACAATCTACGCTGAAGTTTCATCTTAGCGGACGCGTAGAAATAAAACAATCGACGCTGAAGTTTCGTCTCAGCGTACGCGTGGCAATAAAACAATCTACGCTGAAGTTTCATTTCAGCGGACGCGTGACAATGAAAAAATATGCGCTGAAGTTTTTTCTCAGCGGGCGCGTGAAAATAAATTAATCTACGTTGAGTCTCACTTCAGCGGACGAGTGTCGATAAAAGTTGCTCTGATGACTCTGATTTGGGTCAGAGGAAATTGTGGTCGGAGAACTGAAGACCCGCGCAAGAGAATGGCTGAGAAGCTTTACAAGAATTAGAGTTGCTCAAGTGTCATTGGGAGGAGGTCGTTAGACGGTTCTTCAGACTCGTAAAAAATGATTACTCCAATGCGCATTTGAGAGAACGCGCCTAGCCTCAAGATAATTTAGACGGCGTACGCTTTGAAGAACATCGATTATTCATTGACATTTAGAGTTCATTATTAGCAAATTCAGTGCAAGCAAAATTATTTTTTTCGTGTATGCCGGTTAAAGTTTTAAATGCGTATGAAGAGCGTCTTCGATCAACAGTCTGTTTTACAAGAGTAAAAAGATTTTGGAAAATTTTTCACAGATATTCAATTTGTAGACTTTTTATTTTCATTATTTGAGAGTAACATCGGTTTTGCAGTACTTCTAGTAATATTATCATTTTATAATGCAAAAATTGTAAAATTCGTTAATTATGTTGCTAATTAATTGCGTTATGAAAAAGTAATTTTGTAAGATCTATACTTTAATACCATACGTTTTTCACTGCAGCTAGAAATGCGTTAAGATTTTTTTTAAATCAAGGAAAGCCACGTTGGCCAGTGAAATAAATCGAATGAACTTAAGAACAGCATCTTCGCATGTTATATACATACAAAGCAGTCATTCATTATTGCATAAGTATTATGGGTGGCAAAGCATCAACTTTAGCGTAGCATATGAGAAATACGCCATCATTGTGGCCGACGTCTGATCTGGACAGATCGGAATTCGGATCCTTGAACCTGATTCCCAGCGTGAATATTTTACTCGTTTCTTATGCATTTATCTGTTTTTAATTTAATTAACTAATTCTCAGCCAAATATCCCCTTCTCATCCAAGCTATTTATAATCCAATTTGCTCATTTTAATAGAACTAACTATTTCCTGTTCAGTTACAGCTCGATTTTTATATTTGGCGCTAGAAGCACATGCTGGAGACGCTGGTAGCGCAGGAGGCACAGGGTGTTGAGTGTCGGTGCAAAACAGCATTAAATTGACTCTCTTGGATTTAACTTGTCAGCCAATTACGTACTTGCTTGATGTCGAATCTTCTATGGCTGCGCTCAAAATTATCTTCTTTCGGAAAATAATATGAGCAAAGTTCAATTTAATCCCTTGGTCAAAAATCAACATCAAGCCGATTTGGCGTTCAAATTTCCTGAGTGAATTACTGCCATCAAAGTCTTGTTCAATACGACACGGCTTCTTGAAAGTCGAAGAGGTTAGGCTTCCATCTTGCAGCTGCAATCTGCCCTGGGCCTGTTTTTTGTTCTTGAAATCAATCTCATTCCAGAAAAAAATATTTCAACATAGACGTTTTTAGCGCATTTTCTCATTTATGGAAAAAATGCACTATTGTGCTCGCCATGTCCGTCTGTCTGTCTGTTTGTCCGTCCGTCGGTCTGTCCGTGACCTCAAATTTTCGTCGACGAGAAAATGCACTCTCAAATGCACTCAGTACTCACTGCAGTTAGTACTGAGTTATATATTTTTATTTTTTTTATTGTAAGGTACAACTATAAAGCTAAAAAGCTGATAGCAAGCAGTGCGTGGAACTACAGTGAGTCTTTGAGTGATGCAGTGACAGGTTAGTTTTTCTGTGATGTCTTCTTATGTGTGAATTTTATAAGGCACTTGTTTATTTCACTTCATATTATATTTATCTAATATTTAGTTTATAATTTGGTATCCTTATTATCCAGGTTGGTAATTTTTTCCAGAAAAGTTACAAAACATCGTCAAGTAGAAGGTTAAGCAAGCAGACCATGCAATTTATCAGCAGGTTAACATGGGCTGCGGTGACGCCTGATAGTGACTGGCAGATTTATTAGCTGGCCAATATTGGTGGGGAATGCAGCGGAGCAGACAGCTATCTGATATTGTCTTTATTGAAGAACAATTAGTTATATTGTCTCCATCATATAATAGTGTTTATATTGTCTGTATCTTATAATAGTTATCATATTGTCAGCATCATTTAATAGGTTTTATATGGTCTGCTCTTAGGCTTGGAGCTAATTTCAGCTATTATTGCAACTGATGTTCCGATTTCCCGACCTGCTGAAATTTATATTAAATGGGTTGTCGTAAAGGCTGTCGAAAGTAATTACTTGGCAATCAAGTTGCTACTCTCAGCTTTGAAAGCATGACCTGAGTGTATTGATAGTAGATGGGAAAATTCATAGATAAACTGGTAAAACCATGAATTGGAGTGAAACCTTTAGGCTATAAGTACCATAGCATTAAGGAGTACGTATGTTCTCAAGAATAAATTATATTAAGTGCGTTTCCACTCTTTAGGAGTTTAAAATTAAAGAAAATGCCAAGTAAATTTGCTATATTTTCTTCCATTTTGGTGAAAGTAGGCTTATGACAATTATTTTTAGAAATCTAGAAGACTAACGCAGTTAATAATGATTGATCAGAAAGCTTGATAAGTTATCCGAAGAGATGTATTCATCAATGATCACTTTGAAAACTTGTTTATTTATAATAAGAAAAATTTTCGGGGTAAACCGCTTTGAAAAGACGCTTTTGAAATAAGTGCATGAGGTTTCAGAATTACTATATAATATAAGTCACAGATAATTGCACGCAAAATCAAATTGTTAGTGCACAAGATTAAGTTTGACTTTCAAACATTTTTTCAGATTTTTATGCAATTTGCATCTTATGTCTGTTGAACAAGCGATCTCAATAAAAATAATTGTGTAATAATAATGATGGCAGCATGAGTGGGAGTGGGGTAACGATACAAGCAGGTTGATTCATGATTCTTCCAATAGATTTCTACATGAAAATTATGACTTTAAGCCCTGGTACAACATTCCAGTGTGTGTTCCCAGTCGAAATTTGGTTCCATTTTGGGTCGCCGCTGGTCTATTCAGTCGCCTTTAAAGCGAATCAGGCGTGAATCGGCCACCTTCTGAATTCCGCTGCTATTTACTATTTGGAAGCATTTCTCGGGAGTCAATATTGCCTGATGGACGAAATTTGCTTAATATTGCCTGATGGACGAAATTTGCTTAATATTGCCTGATGGACGAAATTTGCTTAATATTGCCGAAAAGAGCAGCTGGTCAAGCTTTCTGCTTCGGTCAGACGCTGTTATTTGAGCGACCCAGAACCATCTTCCGCTCATTAAATGGCGTCGATGTATGTGCACGCGCACGTTCGTTAAGTTATATGATTCGATATTTTACAAAATTTTTAGCTTTCAGGGTTACGTGGTAGTTAGATAATGTCATTGCGTATATGACACAAATGGTTGTTCGACAAAAACTGCCTTCATTGTTTACTCTATCATATTTAGAAACCAGAGACTGCTCAAAGAACAGAAAAAAATCAATGCCTGTTTTTCCATTTTCCATATTCAGGTATGTGATGTTGCAATGTCACTGCTTGATGCAGTGATGGCAGTGCCTTTTCAGATGACAGGCACTATACAACATGCCTTCAGTTATACACACCAAGCCTGCAATATTTGGATAATCTATGTCAACGTGATGCTGTAGTGCGGTTCACATTATTCTTTCCTTTTTCAGTGGATTAAGTTTTATTCCAGAGCGGTTGTACGTGCTGAGCATGACTAATCACAGCGCATGAATTATGGCACCTCGCTTCTTTTTGAACAAATTAATACAAATTTTATTCGATGGCAAAACGACATCGATGACATACTTAGTCTATGCTTAACGGTTCCTGTTTCATATAGCTACTTTACTCTGTTCGTTGCCAAAATTTGTTGCTAGACATGTAAAATGTGTAACTCCATCTCCATTATATGGAACGTGCATTAAATGGAATTTGCAGTGGTTACCCCTACCCCGGTTTAGGGCTATCATATATGAGAGAAGGTTTAATACAGGTTAAGGCGAGAAAATGTTTCGTACATGGATAATGTGGGGGAATATTGAGCGATGTTGAATATTGGAGCATGCTGATTGCTGAGTGCAAGGGAATGTTAGATAATGTTTGGTTATGGGTAATAAGTAAAGTTTGGGTTGGAGGTTGTGTTAATTGATATTGTTCCGGGTTCAAATTTGTCTTTCTAGGCGATTTGTTTCACTGTTACGGTGATGCATTTTTTCTATCTTTTCGTCTATAGTCCTACGTATCGCTACAGTGTTAGGGGGAAGGGATGGGGATTTTTCTAGCACTTCTCAGATTTTGCTGTGTCCGTGCAGCAGCTATAGCAGGTGCCAAATACGCGCGCTCAACGAACTCTCGAAGCTTTTTCGTTCTATGACCGGTATATAATATAACTCATTTTTCGCTCGTACAACCAAAGCGTAAAGTGGATATATAGAGCCGCTAATTTACGCGCTGGGCGAGCTAAAGACGTCTTCAATTCAGAAGCTAACCACCCCCAAAATATTGATAGGGTTGGTATGTAAAGCACAATATTTTCTAATGTGTCTACAGAATGCAAAATTTTCAATAATATATTGAACTTCAATAATAAATAATAATTCAATAATAAATTGTCATTGAGGAGACC
>NW_025938924.1:145862-166977 GCF_000764305.2 Hyalella azteca | reverse complement strand
CGTCCGTCTGTGACTTCACGTTTTCGTCGACGAGAAAATGCGCTCTCTGTCACTCAGTGCAGTGAGTACTAAGTTATATTTTTTACTTATTAACTTTGAGAATACTTAGGGGGGAGGGGGAGAAATACTGAAAAATTGAAGAAATTCCGTTTGCTGTGTTGTCATCTCATTTTTTTAGGCCGTTTTCAACTTTTATAAAATATTCCTTTTATAACAATACCTAAAATTTTGTATTTAAAAATGGGATTCAAACATCATCGGGTTAGTGCGAAATATGTTTTTACTCATTATAAAGCTGCAAACGAAACGAGTTCTACAAAGCTAATACCGTGAATGGTGGATGTACGTGTAATGCTTTTCGCGTAAGGCTGTTTTGAACTTTTATGCAATGACCAGTTTACATAAATAAATAAATGAGAAAAATCACATCTATAATATATTATTCGCGTTAAACTGGACGAGAATAAGTCTAAAGACGCGTGATGGTACCCTCAATACCAGTAATTGATAATAGGCGAGTTTGGGTAACTGTATCAAGCAATTTTTTAGCATTTTTTTCTTCAATCAATTTTACTATTTTGGTTCCCCCTCAAGACAAAAAAATTACTAATCTCCTGCTATGATTTCAAGCTACGGCATTGAGAGACATATAATTCGATTTGTAAAAACCATATTTAGCGACTCTGGAAGCCCTTTTTCTGATTTATGCGAGGTTTTGACCATATATTGAAAAATTAGGAGGGAGCGGGAAAATAGGGGGAAATGGAAAAAGTCCTATAAAAAAATTGGAAAATGCTTCCAGTGCCGATAGATATTACTCTTACAAATCGAAAGATATGTTTCTAGGAAGAGTTATAAATTACAAGAG
This sequence comes from Hyalella azteca, assembly GCF_000764305.2. Taxonomy (NCBI): domain Eukaryota; kingdom Metazoa; phylum Arthropoda; class Malacostraca; order Amphipoda; family Hyalellidae; genus Hyalella; species Hyalella azteca. The sequence goes on along the minus strand of NW_025938924.1, from coordinate 166,109 downwards.
GAGTTATAAAGGACCTCATTTTTTGCTGTTTTCTATGCAGTTCTCGTTTTCTTTAAACTCTTTGAAAAATTTCATACGCGAAAAATGTTTTTCTTTTCAATGATTTACATATCTATATGATGTTTCAGAAAGATCGGTCGTTTAGTGTAGGAAATAATTTTGAGGGGAGACCCTCCTAATATTACGGTAAATAACTAATAACTAAGGCAATATGCTAGTAACTAAGGCAATAACGTTTATTTGCAAATGCTTGGCCTTATTAGATAAAGTATGTAAAAGTTATTAGATGTATGAGTAAAGTCCTTGTTTACCGATGACCACCTCGGGGCTACTATGAAGCTTCAGCGTTTTTAAATGAGCTGTACGGCCTTGCTGCGCTCACTCCTCATTGATCGTCTAGCGTAGCATCATCTCACCAGCGCAAGCATGAATGTGGTACGACGTGTCTAAGTTGTGAATATATTTAAATATATTTATAACTAAGCTGTTATAAAATACTCATTATAATAGATGTTAACTTTATTATGTGAAATCGTCGATGATTCGCAGTATATTTAAACTTTGAAAAATCGAAATTCTTTAAAGACTGAGCTAGAGGTGTCCTATATGGTCAATCTTAACAAATTTTTACCCAATATTGAAAGATTGCCGATTTTGTTGCATACAAAATCGCTTTAACTGCTACAATACCCTAATCTCTATTTGTCATTTATATAGTTTGTCATTCATGTTTAAAATTCTTTATTACTTGTCTAACATTTTTTTACACATTCCAGAACAGCATCCAATTTGATGGATATTAAATTCGGTGGGAGAAAATATATTTTTAGCCTTGCACTCATTTTTTTCTGAAACTGACTTCTCAAACTTCAATTGAAGTATTCAATTCATATCGATTATAAAAGCAAATGAATATACCAAGCCTTTTCTCTTGAGGTTAACACATTACTAACGGTCCGCAATGAACTTATTCATCAAATTGCACTCAACGTAATTACAATCAGAATGTATGATCAGCAATATTAATTTCCATTGGAGGCAAAGTTTGTTTTGCATTTAAAGTTAATAACAAATAACACAGTTTTTCGCAAATTTTAAATCTGGTTTACTGGATTTGTAGTTCAGCATTCCACTCTGAATAAAGATGAGCCAAGATCCAATTGCCTTGTCAACAAAATGATTAACTTTACCAAAATAAAATGGGAATCTATTTATGATATTTCTACTTCACTTTCCACCTTCATAGTAGCAGTAATACATCATCCGATTATACTTACATATGTAGGGTACATAAGTATAATTTATTTCTTATAAATTTATAATTTTTAAACTATAAACATTTCTGCACGTTTTCTACTCGATCTTGCTCCCAGTCCACGTAATGTTATGAATCAATTCCCACAGAAACCCACAACTGTGTTGGTGATACTGGCGTGCTTCAGCCTCATGGTGCCAACAGACGCCTTGATATTCACGAAAGCAGGGCTCATAACAGGGCTCATACTCACGAAAAAAGGGCTCGTTTTAGACGTTATAAAGGGAAAAGCTGCCGCCATCGCCGTAAAGACTCTCTTCGCCAAGAAACTGTTCAAGAAGAAGGCGATAAAACAATTTTTTAATAAAAAACAAGTTGGGGCTATAGCTAAATACCCCCCTTTCGCATAATAATAGCTTTGTATTGGTTATGTTCAATATTGCTTCAGCTTCTTGTATGAATTGTAGTAAATAGCTGCTACTTCTTCACATTATACTTCCTGTTCGTCAATTTATTACTCTGTTTGAGGAATCACGAAAACAAATCAAGTTTTATAGGCGACTGACTTTTAAACCGCACCAATATATCTAACTTGTTTTGAATTCAGCTATGAAGTTTTTACGATTCCTGAACATTATTAGTAAGTGATATTTGGATATTTGACTGTACTGAAATCATGTTTGCAGTCCCCTTTCTAGGGAACATACTTGGGAAAATTATTTTTCGTTAGAAGGGGAACGATGTTAATGTATTTAATGAATAAAGTCCATTGTTTATTTCACAGAGTTTAATTTACACATCTCTCGCAACGAACAGAACAGTGTTATATTCTCGTAGCTCAAAGGCAGAAATTTTTCAAAGTTATCAGCACGCAATTCCGCATCGTACCTACACTGGCAACATCCATGCTAGGCTTCAAAAGCCCATCTAAATAAATGGTTACCTCGGTAATTGGACGAGTAAATGTTTGTGATGTGCACTGCCGGCCTTGCAGGTATTCCATTATTACCTAGAATGAGAGCCTGCCGGAGTAACAGCGGACCGGTGCTGAGAGTGAGACAGTGTCATCTACATGTTGATTATTATTCCTGTATGATTCTCGACGTCAAGATTACAGTCATAGTGGGAAAAGCCGAGAATTGTACTAAGTACTGTAGGTGAAATGACAATAACATGTTGAACATTTCTCTCGAACTTTTGAGACTTGATTTATAAACACTCTCACCAAAAATATATTATAGGACGTAACGGTCAAAAAATCAAGTTAAATTAAATATTGAGTGGATCTTGAATTGATCGATTGGAAATTGAAATAACTGAGGCATTTTTCTATCGGAGTTTTCAGCATAAACCCTGCGGTGCAAATAATTTACAAACTACTATGATGAAGATATATCTTATTAGAAATAAATCATGATATTAAGTCTAACTTCGTGGGTTCACTTACAAAATTTTTAAGACGCAATTTAGACGTGGCATCTGATCGAAAATATTATACTAAAAGACCTATTTTGTTGAGAAGATGTTGAAGCAGTCGAAATGAAGAATTATAAAAAAACGAATCAATCGAAAATTCCGGATGGGATTTCAATTTACACTGTATGCAGATCTCCTTAGCAATAGACGGAAACAATGGAATGCTGTTAACAGCGGAGAGCGGGTCGCCTGCCGAAGACCGCCACTGCCCTGGATGTAATGGACTATCATGATTCCTGCCTTCCGGAACGTAGCCTTCAACACTTCAAGCCGTCCGTATGCGTATCTAAGTCGTGGGCCGAAAAAATTAACCAGCCCTCGGTCGAACGGCCACTCGTTGAAGGTCGATAAATTTCGGAACAGAACTTTGCTATCTGAAACCTAACCTTAGATACGGTGAACGTAAAATTACGTAATTTAACAATGTCCGGAAGTCATATTCGATCCGCGGCCTGGTGGTGCACGGCAGGTTCTATGCGAGGCCGGAGGAAGACAAAGCCGAATGGTGCACGGCTGATTCTGTCTCTTATACACATCTAGATGTGTATAAGAGACAGGTCATTATCATTGCATTAAAATTACATGGAATTTTATCATATAGACAGAATAATATGATTTGTGGATACGGTATGTGAACAACTAAAGTCAACATGCGCGAACGCAAAAATTTAGTTTTTGANCATAAATCTGTACCGGTTCGACTCGACGATTCGTCTCAAATTCTCAGAGACCTGCCACTGTTCTCATAAATCTGTACCGGTTCGACTCGACGATTCGTCTCAAGTTCTCAGAGACCTGCCACTGTTCTCATAAATCTGTACCGGTTCGACTCGACGATTCGTCTAAAGTTCTCAGAGTCCTGTCACTGTTCACATAAATCTGTACCGGTTCGACTCGACGATTCGTCTCAAATTCTCAGAGTCCTGCCACTGTTCTCATAAATCTGTACCGGTTCGACTCGACGATTCGTCTCAAGTTCTCAGAGACCTGCCCCTGTTCTAATAAATCTGTATCGGTTCAAAAGTCGCCGAATGTTTGGCACGGTTTTCACATTAGCAATTCTAACGATAGAAAAATCCGATATGAATTTCAACAAATGAAACTATAGCACGAAATATTTCATTCTAATTTTATTTGAAGTCTAGTTGTCTCTGAAGTTGTGTCATTTTTCTCATTCTTAATACAATTTTATAATTGAATTAAAAAAATCTGGAAAAATCTTGTCACAGGCAAATGTGTTTGAGATCTTTTGTTCATATATTTTCAAGGATTGCTAATTTTTTAGGTTGGAGCCTAGAGGAAATTTAGTATGAAGAAAGTTTTTTACTTTAAACATTTCGCAATATTTTATGGTGCATAAGAAAAACTAGCAATAACCTAATTCGAGCTTGTTAGGCACCGATTCAGCTCAAATGATCGGCACTAACATGCGCTTTCCATTTCAAAAAATATCATGGCAAACATGCCATGAATCAGGCTTCTATTTAAACTGGAAAAGTCTTGGTTGAATAATTTTTCGAATCTTGAAACTAGTAGCTCCATCAGATTCCGTTGAAAATTATTGATCATTTTATTGTTATAACGAAAATAAAGTAAATGGCACAAATTCTTGATTTTAACGTTCTGACCAAACGATCAATTCAAGTTGATCGATCAGTATAATATTATATTTATTTTACATAGAAAAAATTTCTATTCATTTTGAATAAAAAATATACAAAAGTGATGCGTCTCTATATTTCGAGAACAACACATCATTACTACCGGACATCACACTTAGCATAAATCACTAGCATATCGTGAAAATTTAAAGTATTGAAGGGCGTTGAAATCCCATCGGGTAAGCTTTCACTTACTGATATTGATTCCTGAGGACGCATTCAGTTGATCGCGATGGGACGAAATATTTGTATTTGGATGACATTCCAAAATCGCGATGGCCACTTATATGGCACCGGCTTACAAACAGGTTCCTTTCATTCATGTGATATATTTTCTGTGTTCAGTTAGCAAATCGGAAGATTCAACACATCTAATATCAAAATAAATTACCGCATGGATTATAATATAAACGAATTAGTGTGTTTTTGATTCGAGGCGTAGGAGAAAACGAGGTTATATAGCATGTCCCGACAAGGAAAACACCTATTTTTTTATGTATTAACTTCTGCGAAATTTTGTCGATAAATTACAATATTCTCAGATTTCAAAAATATTTTTCATGAGCGATACCACAGGCATAGTTAGAGGGGGGGGGGAGGGAATCTAGAAAAATAAAAAAAAGTCATTTGCTGTTTTGTCATTTAATTTTGTAGGGAGAACTGTTGAAAATCGAAAGGAAAAAACCACGGTGCAGGAGCTGTTATGTTTTTTTCGTGAGGCCATTTTGGACTTGTATACAATGACCATTTTATATAAATAAATATATCAGAAAAATCACATTTATAGTACATTATTCCCGTTAAACTGGTAGAGAATAAGTCTAAAGACGCGTGTTGGTACCCTCAATACCAGTAATTGATAAAATAGGCGAGTTTGAGCTACTGTGTCAAGTAATTTTCAGTATTTTAGTATTTATTTTTTTGTCAATCAATTTTACTATTTGGCTCCCCCACGAAAAAATTACTAATATACGTCATCTTAAAAATTTATCTCCTCCTATGATTTCAAGCTATAACATTGAGAGACATTTAGTTCGATTTGTAAAGACAATATTTAGCGTCTCTGGAAGCCATTTTTCTGATTTATTCATTTAGGGGGAAATTTAAAAAGTCCTGTAAAAATAAAAAGAATGCTTCTAGAGGCGATAGATATTCTTTTTACAAATCAAATGATATGTCTCTCGATGTTGTAGCACGTAAATTGCAGGAGGAGTTATAAAGGACCTCCTTTTTTTGCTGTTTTCTATGCATTTCTAGTTTTCTATAAACTTTTTGAAAAATTTCATACGCGAAAAGTGTTTTTCTTTTTAGTGATTTACATATGTATATGATGTTTCAGAAAGATCGGTCGTTAAGTTTAGGAGATAATTTTGAGGGGAGACCCTCCCAATAATACGTTAAATGAAATCTGGTAACGCTACTAGCTTCTTTGGTTTTTAATATTAACTTAATATAAATTAATATATTAATATTATGAACTACTAATATTATTAACTAATATTTGGTTTCCAGGTTCGAATATTTTATTTCCATGATATCACATTGGATGATTGAATATATCACATTGAATGATAAACTAAGAGATCTCAGATCAGTTCAGATCTGAGACGGCAAATAAATTTCTAGAAATGGCAAATCTAGAGATGATTTTATTGTTTCCTGAATAAGTCAGCCCTCTTTAAATCTTCAAAATACTTTATTCGTGTCTCTGAGGTGAGAGGAATGAGAATTTGGGAAATTTGCATACAATGTGTTTCTTTCTCGAGCACTCGAGTTGCTGTGAAAAGATATTTTTCTCAAAGCAACAATCAATTGCGATCGATTAGAGTTTGTCTCATTAATTATTTATTGGCATTGATTTAGCCTTGATACCTCATTTGTTTTCTACTTCCTATACTCTACCCACTGTAGAACTACCTTATACAACACTATAATGTTGAATTACTTTTCTACTCTGCACATTCCCAACTTTAAAAGTGATTATCATTATCTAATATTTATTTAAATTAGTTTAGAAAAGAAACACGCGCGCAACGTCAAAGTGCAGGAAACGGGAGTTTTTCTCAAAATAAATTAATTATTTTTGGAAAAAATGTACATGCTTCTAATGTCAAATTCTTAACGTTACTCACTTCAGAAATACGCTTGGCAGAATAGTACAATAGTACAGAATAGTAAAAAGCTTCCATACATTTTCATGTCCGGGAAAAAAATTAACGATATGGAAAGAAAAACACTATCTACGAGTATAGATTGACACAAAATATAAATGACAATTCTATTGTGTATTGTATAGTTGTATGCTAATAAGTAAGGCAAAAACATTTATTTGCAAATGCTTGGCCTTATTGGATAAAGTAAAAGTGATTAGAAGTAAGCATAAAGTCCTAGTTTACCGATGACGACCTCGCTCCGGCATTATTAAATGAGCTGTGCGGCCTGGTTTCGCTCACTACTCATTGATCGTCTAGTGTAGAATCATCTCACCAGCGCAAGCATGAATGTGGTATGTTATAAATATGAAAATATGTTAACGTTATAAATACATATCCATACATATATAACGTAGCTGCTATATGATACTCATTGCAATAGATGTTGACTCTTTTATGTGAAAGCGCCATTGATTCGCAATATTTTTAAACGTTGAAAAACCAGAATTCTCTCAAGACTGAGCTAGACGTCTCTTACGGTAAATACTGTCAAATTTTTACCCAATATTGAGAGAATGCCCATTGAGACTGCCGATTTTGTTGTATATAAAATCACTTTGACTGCTACAATACCTGAATCTCAATTTGTCATTCATATTTAAAAAAATTCTTCATTAATTTTCTACTATTTTTTTTAAACATATCAGAAGAGCATCCAATTTGCAGGATATTACATTCGGTGGGAGAAAATATTTTTTTTTCTTGCACTCATTTTTTTCTGAAACTAACTTCTCAGACTTCAATTAATGCATTCAATTCATATCGATTACAAAAACAAATTAATATACCAAGCATTTTCTCGTGAGGTTAGCACATTACTACGGTTTACAATGAACTTATTCATCAAATTGCACTCAACATAATTAAAATCAGAATGCGTGAGCAACAATATTAATTTTGTATTGCAGGTAAAGTTTGTTTTGCATTTAAAGTTGACAACAAATAACTAAATTTTCCGCAAATTTTAAATCTGGTTTACTGGATCTGGATTTATAATTTAGTATACCACTCTGGATAAAGATGAGCCAAGATCCGATTGCCATGTCAAAAAATGATTATAAACGTTACCAAAATAGAATGGAAATTTATTTCTGATAATTCTATATGAGTTACCACCTCTATTGCAGCAGTAATACGTCAACCGATCATACATATGAAATGTAATCTGAACATTTCAGCACGTTTATTACTCGATCTTTCTCTCAGTCCCCCTAATGTGATGAATCAATTCCTACAGAAACCCACAACTGTGTTGGTGCTACTGGCGTGCTTCAGCCTCATGGTGCCTACAGACGCCGCCATATTATCGGCCATACCAGGGATCATATTGGTGAAAAAAGCGATCTTCGCAGGGAAAATACCGTTTAAAATAGGGTTCATCCCCGAAATTGTGAATGGAAAGAAAAAGTTTATTAATATGTTAAAAGTTGCAAATATAGCTTTCAAACCCCCTTTCGCAGTCTAATAACTTTGTATTGGTTATTTTCAATATTGCTTCAGCTTCTTGTATAAATTGTAGTAATTGCTTCTACTTCTTTACATTATACTTCCAGTTTGTCAATTTAATATTCTGTTTGAGGAATCACGAAAGCAAATCAAGTTTTATAGGCGAGTGACTTTTGAACCGCACCAATATATTTAATTTATTTTGAATTTAGCTATGTGGTTCTTGCGATTCCTTAACATTATTTATAAGTGATATTTTTCTGTACTGAAATCATGTTTGCACTCCCCTTTTTAGGGAACATACTTGACAACATTATTTTTCGTTAGAAGGGGAGCGATGTTCATATATTTAATGAATAAAGTCCTTTGTTTACATCACAGAGTTTAATTTACACATCTCACGCAACGAACAGAACAGTGTTGATATTCTCGTAGCTCAAAGGCAGAAATTTTTGAAAGTTATCAGCACGCAATTCCGCATCGTACCTACACTGGCAACATACATGGTGGGCTTCAAAAGCCCATCTAAATAAATGGTTACCTCGGTAATTGGACGAGTAAATGTTTGTGATGTGCACTGCCGGCCTTGCAGGTATTCCATTATTACCTAAAATGAGAGCCTGCCGGAGTAACAGCGGACCGGTGCTGGGAGTGAGACAGTGTCATCTACATGTTGATTATTATTCCTGTATGATTCTCGACGTCAAGATTACAGTCATAGTGAGAAAAGTCGAGAATTGTACTAAGTACTGTAGGTGAAATGACAATAATACGGTGAACGTGTCTCGCAAAATTTTCATGGTAGAATTATTATTTATAATTTTTCATGCAAGAATTATCGCGTTGTTAGTATGAATTTGAAATCTAAGAACGTGTTGCATTTTTCCTTTATGCGGTGGCTTGTAAGTACAATACCTACTATGTACATTCTGTAACGATACTTTCGTACAATGCTAACTTCCTACTCGTGTGTGTCACATTGAAAGCGTAAAATTATAAATATTCGTTCGCACCAATCAGTGTAAAAGCGAACCAATAAATTTACGCCCCCGTTGCATCAGTGAACTTGCACATTGCAAAACATGCATGCATTATCAGCATATATTATGCATTTATTAGCAGCATAAGACATGCGAATATCATCATTAGCCATGCATCAGTATGACGCGCGCATGGCTAATAATACGATGCTGACGACGTTGAAAAATGACGTTGAAACATCGTTCATTACGAGTTGATTTCGTTAGACAAATATTCAATCAAGTTAATTTCAACGTTAATATCCAGAGGGGCTCACACTGCACTGCACTAGTCTTCGATGTACATTGCTATCTATACATGTTGCATCAATACATTAGCATAAAGCGGGTCAGTGATACGTTTATCAAGCATCAAGGCGTTTGAATTTTGAAGGAGATTGAAGATTTGGGAAGCTATAGGGCAGGTCATAATCAGCATTATGTCTCACGTCACCACGAAATACTGTGCCATAAATCCTGTCCAATCGCGCATACACGTTAGATTTTACGCAATGCAGGAACACACACAATGTGTTCCTGCACTGGTGGATTTAACCTCAATTAGCTAGAAATAATATTTGATCATTTTAGTCTTTGTAGCAATAATAATCAGCCTTATGATTCATTGAAAAGATATACGCACGGTGTTACGAGTATTTAGCCAAATTATTTAACATTGAAGTCTTTTTTTTTCAATTCTTTATGTGTTGGCGTATTAAAAAAACTCGACTTTGATGTGTTAGCGAGTTTTTCGCAACATGCACATATTTTATTCTTGCTCTTTGATCTACGTTAACATGCGTAAAAGTTAGAAAATAATCCGAACGTGTTATCTTATAACAATGAGAATAACAATAGCAATAATAATAATGATATAATATTAATAATAAGAAAAATAATTATGCTAATAATGACAAATTTATAGAAATTAATTAATTTTAGTTCTCCCAGATTAAGGATGAAATCATCTAGAGTACATTATAACTATAATACTCTAACCCAGTAATGATATTAAAAGAGTGGACTATACCAGGCACTTTTAATGATGGAAAATGATTCATATTGAAATGAAAATAATTCAATCGCACTTGAAATAAGTGAGAGTAATTGACTGCACATTATTATCACGTCATAATACCATAAGAAAAAGATACAACAAACATGCATTCAGTTTCATTGGTCTTTTGTGCACTAAATTATATATTGACAAAAAATTAATAATCTTAATTTTGGTTATACTTTTATCTATGAAATGTTTATGTGCAAATATCTATTATAGTTATTTGCTGCTGAAATTCTAGGATTAAGTTATTGGTCGCAAACGAAGACGAGAAACTAAATGACAATGTGGCTAATTCTCCGGGTAATTTATTTAATTATTGATGTTTGAAACTTCGCCACTAGCTCATAAGCAGTTTACAGTAATTAAGACTGCGAGCTCAACCAAGTAATATGAAAATTGATTTTTCATGCGACTGTTAACGTAGATTTGGCCAATAAAGCATTAGCATGAAAAGAATACTTATATTGGAAAGACTAAACAAATATCAACAAAAATAATAGTAAAATGATATTGTAATAATATCAAAGCCCATTTTGCGCGTAAATATTTTTAAAAACAAACAATAATATACACAGGGCTTCCAATTTGCTTGTATTATTTTAATTATTTTCACAGAAAATGAGAAATATGAAGGATATAACGGATCGAATGGAACTTTCTTTACGATTACCACAAAACCCAACGTCATTGCTGAAAATGCATTGCTTTGCGATAGCAAGAGAAACTTTATTTTCAATTGAATGTTTACCCCGAGAAAATGTGACACCGAAGTGCGAAAGCGACAACAACGAGTAAAATAATAGAATGTATTGGACATGCCCAAAATTGACCAGCCTTATAAGGAACGGCCGTGAACGCGATGATGGGAATCATTCATTACTATTTGATGTTTTGATCTATAGGGAAAACACTTTCATTTTCAGGTATAATAAAATGCCTAACGACCTTCATTTTGCTCTTTACATCGAATAAACGGCAAACATCTCCCCCTGTAAGTGCGATCAGAATATGGACTGAATGACCTTTGAAATTCTGCTGCAGGGAATCGTGTGCTACAGCAGAATATTTAATAGTTTATCTATTATGTGTTACTAGCGAATGCAGGCTCGAAGCTTGGCTCTGCGAATATATGAGATATTAGAGCGCGTATATAAGACGCTAATCGTGACGGTGTCACGGTATAACCTAGGCATGAAATTTCATTTTCAATTGCAGAATCGCAAAGCCAACGGGATCGAATTCGTATTTTAGGTGAATTTAATAGATTTAATTTATGTTAAAAGTTCTAATATCATTCAAAGTTCGAGAAGGGAGTTGAGTGGTATTTTGTAGTAGAGTTGGGTTTCAATGGTTCGTCCTCTTTTTAAGATAATTTTATAGCATGAAATTTTATAACAAAATTCAGGATTACGCATTTTTCAAATCACTGGGCTCATCAATCCCTGCCTACGCCGGATTAATCATCGAGTTTTTTATTCATAAAAATTATAGCATTTACATCGGAATTGAGGCCACATTGAATTAATTTCCGAGCTGAACTATAATAGTCATAAATTCCAATTATACTATTTATTATATTTGTTAGGACGAGTTTGCTCCTTTGTTTGCGTTTACGAAGCCTGTCGCTGTATATATAACATTTCCTTCGAGTGCAAAACGTACGATGCATATCGAGGCATCGCAATATCGCAATACTGGGATGAAATTTTAATTGCGAATTTAGCTGATTTCTAATTATTTAACGGTAAAAATCGATGTTTGTTGTAATTAAATGCTAGAATTGAATGGTCGTTTATTATTGAATGCTGGATCAAATGGACATTTCTCATATTAACATTAATTCAGTTTTGGATATGTTTTGCTTTCCGATATACGATTTGATGGAGACATTTTGTCCGTTATTTTATTTTATATTTCACTTAGATTCATTTACTAGACTATTTTTGGAATTCTTGCGTTTGGTTTTGTTTATTGTAGTGATAAATTATTGTATGATATTCAGTGTTAACGCATGATCAATTTATTAAAATAGTCATAAATACTTTAATGATCAGGCATGATATCTTAACAATTTAAACGACTGCATGATTATGCAAAGCTCTAGTCGTCATTCTAAGTCTGCATGATTATGCAAGCTTATAGTGAGCTCTGTTGCAAACTTTAGTTCTTTTTAATGAAATTGTTTATTTTTACGACGATTTAGCAAACATCACGTAGGAAGTTGCGTAGCATTTTCCTTATTTCCGCGTCAATCAAGTTGCAACCCCGATTCATCATCGTTGGCGCTCCAAGTATGAACGCGTTCAAGAACAGACTAGATAAAGCTATGGAAAAAAATATGTTCAGATTTGAAATGCCTAGCTCCTTATCGAACCCGGTGGAAGTCTAGTAGCTACTTCAAACTATCGTCAGTCATGAAAAGATCCGGTCAAATGACACGATTTTAGATCTTCTGTGAACAAGGCACGAAAAGTAAAAGAATCGGCGACAGGCCACAACACTTCTACTCTTCAGCGCCGACATCGCTATGTTATGTTATATCCAAACAGAGCTACTGCCATCAGGTTCCTGAAATTGTCAAAATAATTATTATTATGTCTATGTTAATTATGTTATTTTGCGGACTAATTATCTTACCGCAGTCGTCTTGTTAATAAAATATTTTATTTAGTTCATCTCATTGACTGGCGCTCCTAAGTACGGCCCGTATTCTAAATGGGGCACTAGCACTACGAAGTAGCACTACGCACTACAAGCCGTAGTGCAGTACTAGTGCGACATGGAACACTACGGTTGGCATGCTAAATAGGGCACTAGCACTTTGAAGTAGCACTATGCACTACAAGCCGTAGTGCGACATGGAACACTACGGTTGGCATGCTAAATAGGGCACTAGCACTTTGAAGTAGCACTACAAGCCATAGTGCGGCATGGAACACTACGGTTGGTATGCTAAATAGGGCCAAAAGCATAACGCGCACTACAAAAATCTGAAGTGTCCTACACACCGCACTTCACGACGACACTACGGTATATTTTAACCTTGTTTACTTCGTCAGCTATTGATCTGTTTGGCTTACAGCAAAGGCATCATCGCGCAAAAACCTCAGGAACAGCATGCCATGAATATAAAAAAGTGTACCGCTTCAGTGAACAACATGTTATTCATATGGCTAACATTTTCCTTGGCGAAACAGATGAACAGCGTAGAAGTAAAAAATACTTTTCTTGTTTTTGAGACCATGTTTTAAATTTTATTTTTATTATTTTTTCTGGAGTCATTTTGAATTCTTCCGCAAGAACTTTCCATGCTTATCTCTTTTGTTCGATGTCTTTGGGAAGCGTGGACTTTGAATATATTATGGGAAAGGTGCGCAGACGTATTGCGAATTTCAGCTCACAATCACAATTTTCATTAGTACCATTACCATCACAATTAAACATTTTACATCAATCTTCTGCAAAGAATAAGAATTACTTAGGGAATAATTAATTATTTGAGCACTTAACTACCATTCTTCAATAGACTCATAGCGTAGTGCGGCACTATAAAGTAGCTTCCCGAATCTTTAATCTCCTTCAAAATTCAAACGACTTGTTGCTGGATGAACGTATTACTGAAACGCATCATACTAATGCATTGATACACGTATAAACGAACTAATAATTACTTTCCGATTAATAACTTAAGCGAACAAATAAAATCGATTAATCGATTTTAGTAATCGATTTAATCCATTATTCGAACTAATAATTATTTTCCGGTTTCAGATTCCGCTTAATTATTATTAATAATAATTAATAATGATGAAGCAATAATTACTTAATTTTAATTAATTTCTGTAACTGTATTAATAAAACAATAATTACACCTCCTTGTGCCATTATTGCACTCAACTTTTTGTCCTAATTTCAAGCCTTTAAATCGGAGCCTAAAAAGTGTTCTCATGCCAATCCCTAAGCACATATAACACCCGCCTGTGGTTATGACTGGTGAGATTAGCCGGGCTTCGTTTGACAAGGCACTGAGATTATTTTGGGGGCCAGTCCACTTTGCCAGGCTCTTGCGATTTGGCGTTAGTTCAATAAACACAGCGGCTGCAGTGGGTCACCATTGACCTATCTTGAGAAAAAATATTATTCCTGGACTATAAAATTTTATATTTAGGCCGTTAGAACTTTTGTTTTGCAGAAATACGTGAATTCGTAGCACGAAATGCAACTGAAAAGCGAAAAATATCAATACTTAAACTTGACCCTCTGACAGCGTACTCGCATCATACGAGGTCGAGCTTATGCTTTTTAGACCCTGATAATCCAATTACATAGTAAATTATTTGAAGTAAAACAGTTGCATCGTTGTAAGGACAGCTAACGTTCTCATTTAACCGTTAATTAAGCTAAACCGTCGGTTATTACGCCGGTAGTTAAGTTAATTCAATATTTATTAATAATAATAGTTAATAGAAAATAGTAGTTATATTCTTTTACTTATTTCCTTGAGCAATAATATGATTTTTCACACTCACTTATTCGAATATTGTCATGAATAATTGATATATGGAGAATTTACGGTTGATGAGGATACTGAGGTACAATAAATTATGTATAACTTTGCACTGTCAAGTAATTCCATGTTTGATCAACTTATTAAAGTACAGTAATTGAATATAGAAGATCTAAATGAATAAAGAGCCAAAATTAATGAGAAATACGAGGATGATGTTGAATCATGTTAGCAAATAAGTGGACGGATTAGTTTTGGCGATCAAATGTATTTCTCCAAATTAATTCTATCGAAGGTGCTCAGCTAATCTTGACTGAATCTGTCCCGATTCAATTGTTGATGATTCGTGTTCTCAGAGTCATGCCACTGTTCTCATAAATCTGTATCGGTTCAAAAGTCGCCGAATGTTTGGCACGGTTTCCACATTAGCAATTCTAACGCTAGAAAAATCCGATATGAATTTCAACATATAAAACTATAGCACGAAATATTTCATTCGAATTTTATTTGAAGTCTAGTGGTCTTTGAAGTTTTCTCATTCCTAATGCAATTTTATCATTGAATTAAAAAAAACTGTGAAAATCTTGTCACAGTCAAATGTGTTTGAGATCTTTTGTTCATGTATTTTCAAGGATTGATAATTTTTTATGATGGAGCCTAGAGGAAATTTAGTGTGCTGAAATTTTTTACTTTAAATATTTCGCAATATTTTACGGTGCAGGAGAAAATTCGCAACAACCCTATTCGAGCTTGTTAGGCACCAATTCTGCTCAAATGATCGGCACTAACATGCGCTTTCCATTTTAAAAAACATCATGGCAAACATTCCATCAAACTGGCTTCTACTTAAACTGAAAAAGCTTCAGTTAAATGATTTTTCGAATCATGTTTGGTAAATATTGACTAGAGGCTCCATCGGACCATTTGAAAATTATTAAGCATTTCACTGTAGTAACGAAAAAATAAATGGAACAATTTTTTGATATTAACGTTTTAATCAAACAATCAATTCAAGTTGATCGATCAGTATAATATTATATTTGTTTTCCACAAAAAAAAATTCTGTTCATTTTTAATGAAAAATCAATAAAAGCGCGACGTCTCTATAATCCGAGAACAACAAATGCGTGCGAGAACTACTCGACTTCACACTTAGCAAAGGCCATTATCAATTCATGAAAATTCTAAGCATTGAAGGGCGTTGAAATCCCATGGGGTAAGCTTTCACTTACTAATATTGATTCCTGAGGACGCATTCAGTTGTACACGTCCTTCATAAAAAGATAAATAAATGACTCGTTGACCGCGATGAGAAGATATATTTGTATTTGGATGACATTCCAAAATCGCGATGGGCACTTATATGGTGGCAGCGGCTTACAAACAGATTCTTTTCATTCATGTGATAAATTTTCTGTTTTCATTTAGCAAATCGGAAGATTCAACACATCTCATATCAAAATAAAATACCGTACGATTATAATATAAACTAATTATTGTGTTTTTAATTCGAGGCGTATAGGAGAAAACGAGGTTATATAGCATTTCTCTGCAGGCAAAACGCCTGCTTTTTAGCGCATTCTCTCATATATGAAAAAATGCACTATTGTGCTCGCCATGTCCGTCTGTTCGTCCGTCTGTCTGTCCATCTGTCTGTCCGACCGTGACTTCATGTTTTCGTCGACGAGGAAATGCGCTCTCAGCTGTCACTCAGTGCAGTGAGTACTGAGTTATATTTTTTACTTATTAACTTTGAGAATACTTTGGGGGGGAGGGGGAGAAATACTGAAAAATCGAAGAAATTCCGTTTGCTGTGTTGTCATCTCATTTTGTTATTTTTAGGCCGTTTTAAACTTTTATAAAAATATTCATTTTATAACAATACTTGAAAATTTGTATTTAATGAAGGTATTCAAACATCAACGGGTTAGTGCGAACTATGTTTTTACTCATTATAAAGCTGCAAACGAAACGAGTTCTACAAAGCTAATACCGTGAATGGTGGATGTACGTGTAATGCTTTTCGCGTAAGGCTGTTTTGAACTTTTATGCAATGACCAGTTCAAATAAATAATTGAGAAAAATCACATCTATAATATATTATTCGCGTTAAACTGGACGAGAATAAGTCTAAAGACGCGTGATGGTACCCTCAATACCAGTAATTGATAATAGGCGAGTTTGGGTAACTGTATCAAGCAATTTTTTAGCATTTTTTTCAATCAATTTTACTATTTTGGTTCCCCCTCAAGACAAAAAAATTACTAATCTCCTGCTATGATTTCAAGCTACAGCATTGAGAGACATATGATTCGATTTGTGAAGACAATATTTAGCGACGCTGGAAGCCCTTTTTTTGATTTATGCGAGGTTTTGATCATATATTGAAAAACTAGGGGGGATGGGGAAAAATTGGGGGAAACGGAAAAAGTCCCATAAAAAATTAAAAAATGCTTCCAGAGCCGATAGATATTCTTCTTACAAATCGAATGATATGTTTCTAGATGTTGTAGCACGTAAATTACAGGAAAAGTTATAAAGTCTCCTCCTTTTTTGCTGTTTTTTATGCATTTCTCGTTTTCTTTAAACTTCTTTAAAAACTTCATATGCGAGAAAGATTTTCTTTTTAGTGATTTACATATGTATATGATGTTTCAGAAAGATCGGACGTTAAGATTAGGAGATAATTTTGAGGGGAGACCCACCCCATAATACGTTAAATGAAATCTGGTAACGCTACTAGCTTTTTTGGTTTTTAATATTAACTTGTTGGCTCCCCAGTTCGAATATTTTATTTCCATGATATCACATTGGATGATTGAATGTATCACCTTGAATTATGTACTCAGAGATCTCAGATCAGTTCAGATCTGAAACGACAATTAAATTTCTAGAAATGGCAACTCTAGAGATCATTTTATTGTGTCCTGAATAAATCAGCCCTCTCTAACTAATTAAATTCTTTATTGGTGTCTCTGAGGTGAGAGGAATGAGAATTTGGAAATTTTGCATACAATGTGTTTCTTTCTCGAGCACTCGAGTTGCGGTGAAAAGATAATTTTCTCAAAGCAACAATCAATTGCGACCGATTAGAGTTTGTCTCATTAATTATTTATTGGCAGTGATATAGCCTTGATACCTCATTTGTTTTCTACTTCCTATACTCTCCCCACTATAGAACTACACTATACTACACTATACTGTTGAACTACTTGTTGAAAAAACACGCACGGAACGTCAAAGGGCAAGAAACGGGAGTTTTTCTACGAACAAATAAATTATTTCGGGAAAAAGTGTACATGCTTCTATAATGTCAAATCCTTAACGTTACTCACTTCAGAAACACGCCTGGTATTAATAGTAGAACGTTCCGTACATTTTTTGTCCGCAAAAGAATCAACGAAATGGAAAGGAAAACTATCTAAAAGTATAAATTGACTCAAGATACAAATGATAATTCTATTGTGTATTATATAGTTGTATGCTAATAAGTAAGGCAATAACGTTTATTTGCAAATGCTTGGCCTTATTAGATAAAATAAAAGTTATTAGAAGTATGAGTAAAGTCCTATATCTATAGTTTACCGATGACGACCTCTAGCCTGCTATGAAGCTCCGGCGTTTTAAAATGAGCTGTACGGCCTTGCTTAGCTCACTCCTCATTGATCGTCTAGCGTAGCATCATCTCACCAGCGCAGGCATGAATGTGGTACGTAATAAATAAAAAAATATTCTTACGTTATAAATATATGTCTATACATATATAACGTAGCTGTTATATGATACTCATTGCAATAGATCTGAGCTAGACGTCTCCTACGGTCAATCCTGTCAAATTTTTACTCAATATTGAGTGACTGCCGATTTTGTTGCATACAAAATCGCTTTAACTGCTACAATACCTGAATCTCTGTTTGTCATTCATGTTTAAAATTCTTTATTACTTCTCTACTATATTTTATACATTCCAGAAGAGCATCCAATTTGAAGGATATTAACTTTGGTGGGAGAAAATATATTTTTATCCTTGCACTCATTTTTTTCTGAAACTGACTTTTCAGACTTCAATTGATGTATTCAATTCATATCGATTATAAAAACAAATGAATATCCCAAGTCTTTTCTCTTGAGGTTAACACATTACTAACGGTCCGCAATGAACTTATTCATCATATTGCACTCAACGTAATTACAATCAGAACGAATGATCAGCAATGTTAATTTCCATTGGAGGTAAAGTTTGCTTTGAATTTAAAGTTGACAACAAATAACTAAATTTTCCGCAAATTTTTAATCTGGTTTACTGGATTTGTAGTTCAGCATTCCACTCTGGATAAAGATGAGCCAAGATCCGATTGACATGTCAACAAAAAGGTTAACTTTACCAAAATAAAATGGAAATATATTTATGATAATTCTACTTCACTTTCCACCTCCCTTGTATCAGTAATACATCATCCGATTATACTTATGTAATGTACATATGTATAATTTAATTTTTATAATTTTAAAATTTTTAAATTATAAACAATTCTGCACGTTTTCTACATGATCTTGCTCTCAGTCCCCGTAATGTAATGAATCAATTCCTACAGAAACCCATAACTGTGTTGGTGCTACTGGCGAGCTTCAGCCTTTTGGTGCCTACAGACGCCTTGATATTCACGAAAGCAGGGCTCATAACAGGGCTCATACTCACGAAAAAAGGGTTCGTTTTAGACGTTATAAAGGGCAAAGCTGCCGCCATCGCCGTAAAGACTCTCTTCGCCAAGAAACTGTTCAAGAAGAAGGCGATAAAACAATTTTTTAATAAAAAACAAGTTGGGGCTATAGCTAAATACCCCCCTTTCGCTTAATAATAACTTTGTAGTGGTTATATGTTCAATATTGCTTCAGCTTCTTGTATGAATTGCAATAATAGCTGCTACTTATTCACATTATAATTCCTGTTCGTCAATTTAATATTTTGTTTGAGGAATCACGAAGACAAATCAAGTTTTATGGGCGAGTGACTTTTGAACAGCACCAATATATTTAGTTTATTTTGAATTCACCTACGAAGTTCTTGCGATTCCTTAACATTATTTACAAGTGATATTTTTCTGTACTGAAATCATGTTTGCAGTCCCCTCTCTAGCAGGAGGAATTGCAATACTTGGGAACATTATTTTTCGTTAGAAGGGGAGCGATGTTCATATATTTAATGAATAAAGTCCCTTGTTTACATCACAGAGTTTAATTTACACATCTCTCGCAATGAACAGAACAGTTTTTTATTCTCGTAGCTCAAAGGCAGAAATTTTTGAAAGTTATCACCAAGCAATTTCGCATCTTACCTACACTGGCAACATCCATGCTGGGCTTCAAAAGCCCATCTAAATAAATGGTTACCTAGGTAATTGGACGAGTAAATGTTTGTGATGTGCACTGCCGGCCTTGAAGGTATTCCATTATTAGGGTAACATTTGGGGCAGCGAGCCCACTGCGGGTCATGGGCCCATAGCGGGGTTGGTATGGCAGATATTGGTCCGTGTTCTCTACCGCCGGTCGACAGTTTCACTGGGATGAAGTGTACGGATTTACGTTTTGCTAAGTGTTTGCGTTATT